>NW_010286328.1:37700-38160 GCF_000700745.2 Antrostomus carolinensis
TGGCCTGAGTGACCCCACTACTGCAGAATACCTGTATCCTGGGACAAAAGTCCAGCTAGTCTCTGTGTGGGCACCCTGCCACCTGAACAGATGGATGTGAATGTGGGCAGCCAGGAGTCTTCCACGTACAACTGTTCAGTGTAGACACTTTGAGCAACATTAATAATGGGAATTGTTCAAATGTCCCCTCACCCCAAGTTCCTAATCAAGCTTTTTGTGTGAGTGTGTGTTTAGGGAATCCACATCAATGAAATCAGGCCAACAAAGAGTGACTGTGATGATCACATGCCTAAAACCTGACCTCTCTGTCTCTCTCATACCTACAAACAAACCTTTAGCAATGAGAAATAGCACAAAACTTCTCCAGGAGGTAGGAATATTATATTTTCAGTTGCTGATCTTGGCTGTATTTGCAATGAGGCCAGTGCTGGTCAACATCTGTGCTATCCAGCATTCAGGA
>NW_010286328.1:38198-72636 GCF_000700745.2 Antrostomus carolinensis
GAAAACAGAAGTTCAAAGAAATGCGAAGGATGACATCTTGAGCCCTCAAATGGCACCGTGTTAAACTCTGATAAGCATTTTTATCTTCAGGGAAGGAATGGCTTCACTCACTGCTGTGAGAGAAAGGGGGCTTTCTGTTCAAAGGAATCGCTGAAGTCCTGTAGAACCTTCCTTGTAGTCCTGCGGAACTTTCCTTGTAGTCCTGCCAATTGTCTTTATTAGCCTTCATTCAAGTCACATTTGAGTTCCTCTCCTGAAAGGGAAGTTAAAGAAATAGCTTTGATACAACTGATGGGCATCCAGGGATGTGTGGAGAAGGCACTAAGGCCTGTTAGCAGATGGATGGGGCTATGTTGTTTTTCTCCACCACAAGACTTCTTGGTGGGATCATGCAGTGGCTGGACCTCTGCAGTGCACAAGGCTCTTCTTCCAGTGTGCCCCTGTAAAGATATTCCCGGAGCAGCTTCTTCTCTGGTGTTCAGAACCATGTGCAACCCTGGAGCTACCCTTTAGCTAAGCAAATACATACACATACAGAAAATGAGCTTCCACCTGTGCTGGGCCTCATGGAATTTTCCAGGAAACCTGGAGAGAGTTTTGTGTTTCTAACAAAACCAAAACAGTTTTTAAATCCAGCTTCAAGCTTCATTGCAAATATTTCTCACAGGCCTCTGTAGCACGAATAATTACTGTCCTTATTTATCGGGTAGATTATACAAATCCCCTAGTAAGTAAATTGTAGGATTAAGAAGAAGGTTAATGTGCTAGATTAAACTGGCACGTTTATTTACTTCCTCCCAGAAGGAAAGATGAGAAGACGGTGACCTATCATGTGTATTAATTCAGCATTTAACCGTGCCTCAGCTCCAGTGATTATCTCTGCAAGTGCTGAGTCTCAGTCTAGCAGATTCCAGTGCAATACCTCATACTCAGAAGTTCTGTTGTCTCAAATATTTCATCTGTTCCACTCCCAATTTTTCAGTTGGTAATGTGTTGTACTTTTGCAGTGCCTTCCCTCTAGAGTTTCAAAGGGCTCGCAATGAATGACACCTGCATTCACTCCACAGAAAGTCAGACTTATCCTTATTTTACAAGTATTCACTCTAACACAGAGATTAATGCCAATTTCTTCTATGACTTCTCTGGATGAAGTGGGCAATTTGTGCATGAATCGGAGTTAGCGGGGTTTTTGGGAGTCCTTTAGAGTGATTTTTCCTATTGTAAAAGCCACAATCCAGGCTATGACAATGTCTCAAACTTCACATACTTCAGAGCAAAGAGGCCATCTGGCTTTCCTGATACTTTCTGATACTGACGCTGATATTGAGGTCTTCTCGCTTGGGGTTGATACTGCAGTTGAGGATAGTAATGGAAAGACAGGTAGGGATCTAACCTGTTAGCTCTATAACATCAATGCATGTATGTCTGAATAGAGGTTGGGCTGCTTTGCTTTTCAACCGAGTATTCTTCTCTGCTTTCCTGCATTTCATTCTCTATCAGCAACTGAGTTGCATCCAACAGCATTACCTGAGCACGTTTCATCATGAGTAGCACATACTGCCCTGACTTGCCCAAGCAGATAATTTTCTGCAAATTAATATTAGAGATTTTATGAGACTGTTGAGGTGGAGACTTCTGGCAGTGTGTTACATGTGCACCTCTGCACCACCTAACTAGCCAGTGAAAGGAGAAGAGAGAAACAGATATCAAATGGAGAAGCAACTTTCCTACAATCACAAACAAGGGATGTGGCAGAAGCAGGACTCTGGTCTCCAGAAAACTAACCTCCAGTGCCTAACCTCCTAGTGTTAGTGTTGTGAGCTCCTCAAGAGTGGGATGTGGTAATGCACAGAAATAGGCCACACCGTCTGACACAGACATGTCTTTCCTCACCCCAAAACTAGCGCCATGCCTTCTCCACTCTGGTAACCCTCCCAGGATAACGTGGAAAAGCCAGCTAGGTGCAAATGCCAGGTTTGCACAGCAGGCTGGGAGCAGGGCTGGGATTTACTTCAAACCTAGTGACATGACCATCTGTCTGTTCCCCCCCCACCTTCAAATAGAAGTTTCGTCACCACATGCTGGCCCTAACAGGTTTCTATAATTTATCTATCCTTATTTTAGGAGGCCTGCGGGAGAAACATATAGATTACAGATGTGGTGCTCCTTGTTTTAGCTAAGGTTTCCAGTAGGGATAGTTGTTCTGGGACAGAATTCCAGGCGAGAGTCATTTGCTGTTCGCCTGCCAAAGGGGACTGCAAGTATTGCCAGTGCTCTGCTTGACTTAGATTGAACAGTTCACAGCCTCTAAGGAAGGGGAGGAAAATTCCATCATGAAATAGCTGATTTAAAGTGCTGTATCCCACAGCGACAGTAAAGAGTGTTTGCTAATACTAATGCAGCTTTCAGAAAAAGACTTTAAGTTCAACTTTCAAAATATGTTTCTGCCTGGGAGAGAGCCCAAATTAAACCCCTCCATCAGTTCAAAACTTCAGTGAGTTTTGGGCAGAAAACCGATTTTGATTTTGCAGCTGATGCCAGTTTTGCAAGCTGTGACTGGCTACAAAGAGGAGGAGGAAGAAGACATTCTAGTGACATATACACCTCTTCTTCTCTACGGATGGAGCAGGGCATAGCTGCGAGCGTACAGGCCTGTCCCTCAGCATCAGAGGGATTTTGCTTGTGTCGGAAACGGATATACAAGAGGAAGATAGGAAGTGACCCTGCAAAATGTAAAACTTTATTCAGAAATATACTTGTAAGCAAAATTTGCATTGTATAATATGTTGATGACTAGCATATGTACAAAACTCCCCTCCACTGATATGCAGTTTTTGCAGATAATACGGTATGTAGAGATGCTCCAAAAAAAGCAAAAGCAGAGAACAAGAATGACAGTATCTATCAGAGAACCTGATAAAGATCATTTTCAAGGTCCAGTATAAACTTCTTTCCATCAAAGGATGCTAAAAAAGGAAATAATTTTATCCAGACATTTTGATCCTACAGAATGATCTTAGTTTGCAGGGGTTAAATAGTCACAGCATTTTTATGTGTTTACATCTGATAACTCCCAATAGAGATAAACATATTTAGTGCTTGAAGTGTAAGTTAACACTGGACATATTAAACATATTACAAGAGATTTATCAGAAGGAACATTAAAGACTATTATTAGCCCCAGCTGTAAACATCCATCACGAAGGAATGGCTGTATGTGAGTTAATTGCCTTCAAAATGGCAGGCCTTATTTAAAACCCTTTTTGGTGGATGCCTTTCCACTGATTTCAGCAGTCTTTGGGTCAAGCCTTCTTTTATTAGAAAGATATTTAATTTAATAGTGAGAGGAAGGACTGAAAAGCCAGATACCAACATTTTCTTTACCTTCTCACGACAGGCAAGGTTACTCGGTGTAATCAGTAATCAAGATTTGGAACATCTTAATCAACATAAACTGGACATCAACTGCAGGAAAATGTATGTGGTAAAAGATCAAAATAAGTGGGTCAGAACTTCAGATGAAGAATGGGGGCTTATTCCAGCTTTCACTAAAAGCAGCTGAAAAACTTCTACATACTTTAACTAGCATTAGTATTAGCTGCTCCTTCTCTGTTAAAAGCAATGGAAATTTTGCTACTGACTACAGTTAGGAGAGAACTAAATCTGTGTCACTTGGTATAATTATACAGACAGGCATTTCAAAAAGAAACAAGGATCAGATGGCTCTATGAGTTACATCTGTTTTTGAAAGGGCAACCCTATGTGAAGTGGAGAAGGATTATGAGTATTTCAGGTTTTTTGATACTGAAGTCCCAAGGGTATGCCTAATTTAGCACTCTAACTTTCCTGTGATTAAGTTAGATTGATACCAGTTGAGATAAATCAATTTTTTTCCTAGTAATATGCTAATAAATAAAACAAATATGATGTCTAATGGAGACAATGTGGAAGGGCCACAAAAGATACATCAAATATTGATTTTTTTAATTTTTTTTTTACTAACAAGATGTGGCCAGTCAGCTGTCACCTTAGTTAGCTTACCTCTACATTGCATCCCTTCCATAGTTTGACTTTGACCTAAGTAAGTAGATTTAAATTTCCCAGTACCCTCAAAAAGCAAGAAAATCAAATGCTAGATTAGGCCCAAGTGGACTATCAATTTATATATGAACACATGGTTGCACCAAAACCAGAGAATCACAGTAGTAAGAGTCATCAGCAACTTGTCAAAGATGAATTTTGTAGGGGAGGAGATCTGTGACCAAAGGCTGCAGAATTCATTCCCGTTAGCCCCGCCACCTCCAGGGATCTGGCACAGCTGGTTCAGACTGCATCCCTCCAGGAAACTGGGGGGTCAGGAACTGTCCATATAGAATGGGAAAACCAAAAAAAAGAATGGCCTGTACAAAACTGTGTTTAAATAAGCAGGAAAGGAAAGACAGCCAGATGGCTTAAGAGACAGATGATATTTTAACTTTAGACTCATCTTTCAAATTCAGCCTGTGCTGTTGGTGGTTGAAACTCATTACCAAGGTCTATGATTTTGGCTGTTTCTTTAAAACTAGGTGGCTGCTCCACAGGATCATTGCTGCCTTTCAACAGTACTGCATTCTTGAAATTGGAACAGTGGCAAAAAATCCAGTGCATTGATGATAACTTCTTGATGCAGATGGTGGATAAGCCAGTTAGGAGAGGTGCACTGCTGGATCTTATACTCACTAACAAGGAGGATCTGGTTGAAGCGGTGAAGGTTGAGGGCAGCCTTGGCTGCAGCGACCATGAGATGATGGAGTTCAGGATCTTGTGTGGTAGGAACAGAATACCAAGCAGGATCACAACCCTGGACTTCAGCAGGGCCAACTTTGGCCTTTCCAAGCAATTACTAGGGGAAATCCCATAGGACAGAGTGCTAGATGGTAAAAGGGCCCAAGATAGTTGGTTAACATGCAAGAACCACTTCTTCCATGCTCAAGATCAGATCATCCCAATGTGTAGGAAATCAAGAAAGGAGCCAGGAGACCCAAATGGTTATAGGGAACTGCTGCGCAAACTCAAGTGGAAGAAGAAGGTCTACAGATCATGGAAGGAGAGGGTGGTCACTTGGGAGGAATATAAGACTGTTGTCAGAGGATGTACGGAGGCAACTAGGAAAGCTAAGGCCTCCTTGGAATTAAGCCTTGCAAGAGAGGTCAAGGACACCAAAAATGGCTTCTTCAAATACATTGCAGACAAAGATAACACTAGAGGCAATGTAGGCAACTGTGGAATGGGGTGGGTGCCCTGGTGACAGAGGATACAAAGAAGGCAGTTACTGAATGCCCTCTTTGTCTCTGTCTACACTGATGGAGACTGTCCTCACGAGCCCTGGACCCCTGAGGCCCCACAGGATAAAGGAGGAGTTTGCCTTGGTTGATGAGGACTGGGTTAGGGATCAGTTAAGCAATCCAGACGTCCATAAATCTATGGGTCCAGATGGGATGCGCCCGTGGCTGCTGAGGGAGCTGGCAGAAGTCATTGCTAGGCTACTCTCCATCATCTTTGGTAAGCTGTAGGGAATGGGAGAGGTGCCTGAGGACTGGAGGAAGGCAAATGTCACTCCAGTCTTCAAAAAGGGCAAGAAGGAGGACCCAAGTAACTATAGACTGGTCAGCCTCACCTCTATCCCTAGGAAGGTGATGGAACAATTTATCCTCAAGGCTATCTCAAGGCATATCAAGGATAAGAGGGTCATTAGGAGCAGTCAACATGGCTTCACCAAGGGCAAGTCATGTTTAACCAACCTGATAGCCTTTTATGAGGACATAACCAGGTGGACAGATGATGGTGGAGCAGTGGATGTGGTTTATCTTGTTTTCAGCAAAGCATTTGACACTGTCTCCCACAGCATCCTTGCAGCTAAACTGAGGAAGTGTGGTCTGGATGATCGGGTAGTGAGGTGGACTGTGAACTGGTTGAAAGGAGGAAGTCAGAGAGTTGTGGTCAATGGGACAGAGTCTAGTTGGAGGCCTGTGACTAGTGGAATCCCTCAAGGGGATAGGACCAGTATTATTCAATATAATCATAAATGACCTGGATGAGGGAACAGAGTGCACTGTCAGCAAGTTTGCTGATGACACAAAGCTGGGAGGAGTGGCTGACATGCCAGAAGGCTGTGCTGCCATCCAGCAAGGCCTGGACAGGCTGGAGAGTTGGGCAGGGAGAAATTTAATGAAATACAACAAGGGCAAGTGTAGGGTGTTACATCTGGGAAAGAACAACCCCATGTACCAGTATAGGCTGGGGACAGACCTTCTTGGAGAGCAGTGTAGGGGAAATGGACCTAGGGGTCCTGTTGGACAGAAGGATGACCATGAGCCAGCACTGTGCCCTCATGGCCAAGAAGCCCAGTGGCATCTTGGGGTGTATTAGAAGGGGTGAGGTTAGTAGGTCGAGAGAGGTTCTCCTCCCCCTCTACTCTGCCCTGGTGAGGTCACATCTGGAATATTGTGTCCAGTTCTGGGCCCCACAGTTCAGGAAGCACAGGGAACTGCTTGAGAGAGTCCAGCGCAGAGCCACCAAGATGATGAAGGGAGTGGAGCACCTCCATTATGAGGAAAGGCTGAGGGAGCTGGGTCTCTTCAGCTTGGAGAAGAGGAGACTGAGGGGTGACCTCATTAATGTTTATAAATATGCAAAGGGCAAATGTCAGGGGAATGGAGCCAGGCTCTTCTCAGTGATGTCCAATGGTAGGACAAGGGGCAACGGGTACAAGCTGGAACGTAGGAGGTTCCATGTAAACATAAGGAAAAACTTTTTCACTGTGAGAGTGACAGGACACTGGAACAGGCTGCCCAGGGAAGTTGTGGAGTCTCCTTCTCTGGAGACATTCAAGCCCCACCTGGATGTGTTCCTGTGTGACCTACTGTAGGTGATCCTGCTCCAGCAGGGTGGTTGGACTAGATGATCTTTCAAGGTCCCTTCCAATCCCTAACATTCTGTGAAATATTTTCAGAAGATACCAGCTTGATTGGGATACCCTCATCACACTGAACATCCCAGAAGCTCCCACTAAGTTCAAAAGTAATGGTCCATGCCAAGTAAAGAATTTGGCCCTTGCTGTTCTTGATAAAGAGGCTGAGTAAGCCACAGTTTCAGTCTCTTATTCATAACTAGTACAGATGGTTTATCTGGAAGGAAGGATGAAAATGCTGTCTTCCATTGACTGCAAGTAACACAAATGGACACATCTAATTGGCATGTTATTGCTCTACAGTGCTTTCTAGGTCTGGTGTGAGCGCTTTCATATCTTATGACAGTTTTGGGCTGACACTTCATGTTCTTGTAAAATGTCAAATTACATTAGATCAGTAATCTCATGTAATACAAGACACTGCCACTGAATTAATATGGTATAAAATATTTTTAGTTGTTCTTTTTCCTCAGAAACACTGCCTGGCTCTTAGCTTTCTAAAAAATAATCGGTGTTGAGACATTGTAAGGTGGAAAGAAGAGTAAGAACAATTATGCAAAAAGGTTAAGAAACTTGAATGTCTTGCAAAAACATACAATTAAGGATTTGAAGCCCACCTGGGAAATTTTACATGTTGAATTACCACACTACTCAAAGTATGTCTTTTAATTGCTGGGTGAAGTGCATACACGTAAGCCAATCTGCTGAAAGAGCAGCTGCAGTGGTGTTACCACAATGATAGGCAAACCACAAATCCTGTTGTTGAAACAGGTTATTTATAAACTGCTTCTATGACATCCTCTGTCTGTGTAGTTAGTTGGGCTTTAGGGACAAAAAAGAACATCTGATGTTCTGTTTTACCTTCTCAGCATTAACTTACCGACATTAAACTGAGATATTTATTACACTTGTGTTTTTAACATTTTAAATCTACATGTATTTCCTATCCATTTATAGCCATTGTGTAGGGATGATGCTGTAAAAGAGCCATCACCTCACTGATACTGTCATGAGCCAAGCATGCAATTGCCTTTCAGGAGGAGCTTCAGTGAATCACAGAGGATCTGATCCTGACCCTGTTTCACAGAATGTTCCATTTATTCCTGTAGAATTTTGTAGGGCTCCTGTTGACCCATTCCTCCAGCCTGTCTAGGTTCCTCTGAATGGCAGCGCTACAATCAAGTGCATCAGTTGCTCCCTCCAATTTGGTGTCATCTGCAAACTTCATAAATATACACTCCATCAGCTCCTCCAGGTCACTGCTGAACAGGACTGGTCCCAGAAGAGACCGCTGTGGTGCTCCCCTTGTAACTGAACGCTTGCTAGAGTACGACTCATTAATCTCTACCCTCTGAGCCTGACCATCCAAACATTTTTTTATGCATGTTTGTCCACCCATGCAGACCGTAAAATTCTAATTTGGGTATGATAACGTTGTGGAGGACAACGTTGAAAGGCCTTGCTAAATTCACATCTAGTGCTCTCCCCTCCTCCACAAATCCAGTGATTTTAACTCGGAAGTCAAGGAGGTCAGTCAGTTATGACTTACCTGTTTGGTACTGTCTCTTCTCTGCTCTTTTCAAAAAGAAAGGCAATTCAGCATGCTTCCTGTCGAGAAAAACTTCATACCTTCTCACAAAGCTGTACTTTTACCATCACAGAATTTAAAATATGTGATGATTTATAAGTAAAATACACCTCAGAGCTCTAGAGAGGGCCACCAGGAGTAAAGCTGTGACTAATGCCTATAAGTAAGACCATGGCCTCAGCATGCTTAAGAACCAAGGAACCGTGGAAATCGGTAGCTATATACAGACTAATAAATTCAGTGCCTGAGCTGTTCGTGTGCCCTGGGACAGGACTGACTGCGCCGTTAGCACGTTCACTGGCACTGCTTGCCCCGGGCCAAATAAAACTCTTCCAAATAATTCCTGGCCACAATTTGGCAGCTGAAACATCCCAGGGACTGCTCCCAGCAGGCAATTTGCATGCAAACACCCTGGTTTAGGGACCAGGAGTTAACCAACAGAAATGTGGGCTGTTTCAGTCCAATTGGCCACTGAGCCCAGGACATTCCCGGACACATTTAATCAACTGTTATACACTGAGCCACTGCAAGTTTGTTTGCCAGTTCCACTGGCTCACATGTGACTGTCCTCATCAACGTGTGCCTCTTTCACCCACAAAGATTTAAAAACTAATAATCAGTTGCATCATACATTACTTTTTTTTTTTTTGAAGGTTCATGCTAATACAACCAAACCACTTCTCCTGTGTGCATTTATGAAGGTGAAAGCTACTCCACAGATAATTTTCAAAGTAAGCTTGTAGAGCAGCTGGTATGATACTGTTTTATCACAAGCACGAATAAGCACCATCATGTAGCATTTCTTACCTGAACAGTATCACTAAACTGATGACACCCAGGTCCATTCAGAGAGTTAAAGTCCTCCCTTGTGTATGAATGTGACATTCCCACAGTGCTAGAAAGTGTGAAATAGTATGGTGAGAGAGCTGGCTGCTGAGATAGGGAAAAGTGACTCTCCAGTTAGACCAGGCTGATTTCTTAGAGGCACAAGAGACACTCAACTCCCATGAAGGATCAATGGCAATTAGCATCCATCCCTATGCAGTGCCCTGAAAAGCACTACAAAGGGGGATTCTGTGTCCCTGCTAAGATAAAACTCCAAGTGGAGGTGTCTAACACAGGGCTTAGCAGGTTGCCCACCTCTAGGTGTGTTCATGTTTACATATTCACTGGTTCCTGCAGCTGACTGGGACACAGTCATACACCAACATCTCAAGTATCTTCAGCAGATGAGTGCTCTTTCCCAGGAGGTAGTAGAGCAGGGAATGGCTTGGAGCTGGAACTTACCTTTAGGAATATTTGAAACATAATATCCAAGCTGGTGAGAGAAAGCCACAATGAGATCAGAGTTTTTGTATCACATTTGTCTTGTCAATAGCCAAACAGTTCCACAGATGTGCTGAATGATGAAACACAAACATGCAAGAGGAAAGACATGTTCTGTCAGTAAACTTTATGTAAATGTAGCACAAATATGAAAACATCTGTAACAGGATATGGCTTAAATGAAAATATGGTCAATTTTCTGTGGACAAAACAGACGGTTTGCCGTAATATAAGACTTTGTATGTGATAAGTAGTTTTTAATTACACCAATGAAACTTCTCTTCTGACAAGACTAGAAAAATCTTTTCTGTATCAAGACATGAGAAAGAGGAGAGAATTCCTAGCTTTCAGTCAGTGTGCCACCAGGAGCTGTGCAGTAATATCATGGGGTGCAGAGGTCTTAACACCACCCCTGACTGGGAGAGGACCATCATGGACAGCAGCAGGACCCAGCTGTGCCCACAGAGACACTGCATCATGCAGGAATGGGCCAGTTCATTGTGCTTGGTTTTCTTCTCACTGTTCACCTTGTCTCCTGGCTCACCCTACCAAAGCAATTAGATTCACAATAGAAAAACATCATGGCACCTCACTCCAGCATAGATATGCTGTAGGCCTACAAATTGGACTAGGCTGTTACCAGTCAAACACAGATCTCCTAAGTACATAACACTTCTGTCGGCATTCAAGAACTCCAAATCTATCTGCTTGTCTCATCAGCTTACAACAACAACTCACTGATTAACATTAATGAAACATGAGATGGCTCCATCAGTTCATGAACAACTAGGAAACAGCAACTGACTACAAAGACATATTTTCCATTTCGCCCCCGCCCTCCCCCCCTCCACCCAACAGATCAGTCAGATTTGCATTTTGGTGCCTGTATCCATGACAGAAAGCTCAGACTGAGAAGTGTTTGTCTTCCAGGTTTTTAATCAGTCTCCTTGCAATCCCAGATGTGCCAGGGCAGCTGTTTTTGCAACCTTCATGATGGAAAAAATCATATGTTTTGAGGGAGGACTGAGACTTCTCTTGAGTTTAGCCTTGCTTTTGGGGCTGGGCAAGATACTGTTTTTATACCAAGATAAATGGTTTTGTACAAAGATAGCAGCAATTGCATCTATTCTGAGGAAACTAAGCACCCTCTGCAGTCTGTGACTGCCAGGTTGCAGATCTCCTTCAGAGGGAGACTGCAGGATGAGGCACAAGGGGAAAGTTGATCAACTGGACACAGGACAAAAAAGAATCTCTCTCTGCATTAACAATGGTACAGATTTTGGTCCGGTAATGCAGAAGTCCAGAAGAGGAGTAGGATGGTGAACTCCTTATTAACGTGGCCAAAATGAAGCTTCAACTCAGTTATTTGTAATTGTTCCCACACCCTTAATACAATAGCTATTTGTAAACAGAATATCCAGTCATACATACTCAAGAAAGATGTCATCTACCCTGAATTTTATTTGTGTTTATATCTGCTGTATATACTTCTGCTGGAGTTCGAATAGATTCATACTTCTGGCTGCTCAAAGCACACTGACTTGGCATTGGCAAAGCATAGGCAAAAATCCAAGCCCATGAAAGAGTAGCCAATTCTATTCCTCAAGTTTTGTCATGATACCATTTAAAATAACCTTTGTGAGTTTTTAAATTTGTATATATGTATACACATTTGCCTACTTGCAAATGCATATAGAAAAATATGAGGCAGAAGTGTTTTTGTCCTTCCATCAACTACAAAGGGAGTTTAGATGGTGAGATCATCTGTCAACATCTATCCCATAAATGTTTAAATATGGACAGATGAGAGTGTCATTGATTATCTGGTTCCTTTATTCTGTAGACTGCAGACTAGATGAATAGTGCTTTACCAGGAGAAGCATGAACCCAGGCAGTAAGCTTTCAGTCATGTCCAGTCAAAGGAGAGCTGGAAAAATGTCTTTACACTTAGTTAGCAAGTAGCAGGGAAGTTAGGGGTTGGTTTTGTTGGATGCAGTATCCTTCCCTCTCTATCCTGAACTGTTGCATTGTGCTGTCACCCTTGTATAGGCTGTGCAAATTTTCTGTGCTTTGAGTTCTCTAATTTTTTAAAAGTGTTGTATAAATGGCAATTATTAAAGAAAAAAGGAGCACAAAAAAGAGCAGGTTTTAATGCTCATGGAAGTCAGTGTGCAGTGAATTCAAAGGGCTCTGGATCAGGCCCTATGCCTTTAATTCTGTTTGAAGTGAGAACATAAATCTGAAGTGTTTTGCAAAAAAAAAAAAAAAAAAAATTCCTATGCCAATGTAACAATTCTAACAAGTGCCTGCTCAGAAAGTTCAGCTCTTTGTGGGACCAAGTTAACAACTTCTATCCCAGAATGAGATAAAACTAAACAGGAACTCCTTGTGGAAGACTTTCTACCTATTTATTAAAAGCATGCAGAGCTGATATAATATTATCCTGCTCCAATTCATTGTTTCTGCAGACTACAACACTTTTTTGTTGTGCCAATGCATTTTCCAGGACTGGCCTTTTCCTTGCTCTTCCTCGATAGTGGCATCTTTTGGGGATCTGTTTGGTTCGTGCTACAGCACTACACAGCTGTCCTGAGGAACATCAGATCTTGCAAATTCCATTTTAAACTCCATTGGCAGATGACACCAGCCTTCATGAAGTTTAAATTGTTTGGAGACATCAAGAACAATGTGCTGGACAATTCTATGGAGCAAAATGAGGCTAGGTGCCAAGTTCATAGCATACACATATAGCCCGTATTCACTGGTGATTTCTCAGTAATAGCACTACAAATGAATTGGCAGTATAACTGTGATGTCTGAGTTTTATGGTGGCATCATCCACACATAAACCTACAGACCAAGATGTGCAAATAAAAGTATTTAGACTATGTCTGTGAAGAAAACAACTTAAACCATCTTGCTCATTCTGTTTGCCCATCTGGAATAAAATGTCCGAGGAAATTTCATCTGTAGAGACATTTTAAGTACAGAACCCCTAACTATAAAACAATCCAGTTTTCCCTTTATAAAAATATGGTTTCACATTCCTCCACCTTCTTGAACTCCATCTATATAATAGTTTTTACCACATCAGAAAATAATTTTGAAACACTGATTAAAAAAAAGTGGTTTCAACTAATACAGTTGTCCTGGCCACCACAGAAAGAGCAATTTTTCTGTTAGTACTTCCCTTGCATTCCTCCCTCCACCCCCAAAACCCACAGTGGGATCACTGTATGTTTAAATGTGGTGCAGCCTATAAAGCACAGACACAGAACAAGCAAGGGCAAAGAAAAAAGGAAGCAAGGAACTGTTTGAAGAGAGGGAGATCATAAAATCATTGGCTCTGCAGCTTAAAGATGTAGCAACAGGTTTTGCTGTAGCAACCCAAAGCTCCAGGGAGACTCCAAGCACCTGAAGGTACGTGTGGACTGATGGTGATTACTAGTAATTTTTGTGTTCCTGAAAAGGATACAGCCCAGGAGCTAAGCATTATTACAAAGCTGATGTTGTTGAAGAAGGTGTCATGATTTGATATAAATATGCTAAAGAATTATTTATTAAATAAGTATTTGGTTTATTATCTTAATTATATTTATTATTATTAAGTATTGCAGTATTTGCAGTCCTAAGCACTAACAAAAATCACAGGCTTTTCTAGAAGGAAAAAATACATTTGTAACTGAGATTATTTAAAAAAAAAGTTTTGGGATCTTTGCTGTCTTTTTTCAGATGTTAGATTTCATATACCCAACTTTCCTCTATAATCAAGAATTGTTAAGTGATGAAAGCTGCAGTTCTGCTTTCAGAACAAGATTTCTTTCACAGGAGATGCAGAAAACCATGAAGTGTGACACTGAGTATTTTTGGTTTTTTTCAAGTGTTCATTGTAGGGTTTTAATTTTAAATTTTTTATTGTATTTTATTTTAGCCAACTGTGATGTCTATTCTCTAAAATATTCCCCAAATGCATGTCATTGTTTCTGCCTTTCTATATTCACAACCAAACAACTGATCTCCCTCTTGTTGGGTTTTACCAAGTAGGGAGAAGTGCCTTTGACCACCAGTCCCTCTAGTCTATAAGACTGTTTGCACCAGGTAACTTCTAAATTCAGGGGACAGTTGACTTGTAGAGAGTTATGTGGGAATTGTATAATTATGTACAAGTAACATGAGGGGAAGAAAGAACACAAATCTACTTCTCTGCAGTCATAATTTTATCGAAAGTCAACCAAGGGAACAATTCCAAATTGCTACCTATCTTTATCACCACCTCTTCATCAGAAGCAGATCAGGAACTGCCTGCTGTGGAGAATATACAGGAAAAGGTTTAATCCTACTAATACTAATAATAAATAATTCATGCTACTGTAATGCAAACCAAAAGAGGCTAAAACCAGAGCAGCACGTGGCAATCACACTACTTGAAGTTTGGCTCGTTCCTGTGGTCATAAGGGCTAAAATCCAGAGCAGGCTGAGCTATCACATGTCAGTGGACCACCCCAGCCACCAAATTTATTGCAGAGCATCTTCATCTACTGCTGTTTTTAGCCATTAACACATTCCCAGCAGGGTGCAATAGGTGAGACAATTTTACCTGCTCAGAATAAACCATCTTTCAGGGCTTATGAGGTTACACACTCATTGGCAGAAGCTTGCAATAAATCTTGGGTAATGAAATAAATGATAATTGCTATGTATAAAGGCTTTTAAAAATAAAATCCACGTTTAGAAAAGTAAATGTAATACTAGGTGCTTAAAGTTAAGCATCCTTTAAGAAGGAAATAATCATGGCTTCAGTTTTCCTGCCCATAAAATAGGGGTAATGTTACATAGCCATTTTCTAAATTACTGCAGGATGTTTAGATGGCAGTCTCTACATTAGGGCACGGTAGTACTATTTTCAGTCTCTCTCCATGCAATATTAAGTGCAATGCTTCCAAAAACATGCCCTGTCTACACTGCTGCATAGTCAAGTCTGATTAAAATAATTAAATAAATAAATGAGAGTGAGTGATCAAGCACACATTACAGCTGTGCCACTGGGTCAGTAAGTGAGAAGTTAAAATAAGAAGTTCATTCAATAAAATATTGATTCTGGAAACAGATTACAGGAAATCATACCGTACCACTAACTTAATTTATGTGTGTTTATATTGTAGGAATTATACCAGTATATCAAACACAATGCCTTCAACCTTAGTTCAAAAGAGAATTTTATCTCTAAGCTTTAGCAACAGAGCTGAAAAAAATTCAGATTATATGGGCAGCATTTTAGCAGCCCATTTTCATCTTCTTTAAAAGCCACTCTAATGCATGATGGTAAGGATCAAGTTGGGATTATGTGGAGAATGTTAAACATATACCAAATAATACATCTGTGTTGAATAAAAGAAGTTGCATAGAGTTCCAGTTCATTTTTTTCAACTCTTTGCAGTACGTGTTGTAGCTGCTAAGTGAAACCATGCACCAGATAAATACATCACTTCAGCAACAGATTGGGGTGATACTTGGGGGCAAAGGCTTTTCTAGTTTGGGAAAAAAAAAAAACCTGCAACCTGTTGCATGTTCTCTTGTGGTTCATTCTTCCATCTCTGAGCTTCTAGGAGTGCTACCATGGTCTCTAGGCTGGTGCTAGATCATTTCCTCCATGGTGGGAAAGTAGCAGACCTTGTAGCATGTTCTCTGCCCATTTACTGCAGTCATATTGGCTGACCTTCCGGTCTCTGTCCAACAAACAGGTTGCTCACAATAAGAGAACTACTAATATATTCTGTTTAATTGCTGTTATCTTACAACTTGAATATTGTTTTGAAGCAAAGAGTTTTTCAGAAAATTCATTTAGAAAATTGTAATATTTGGATTTTTTTTTTTTTAATCTTCAACTAGAATAGGAAACTGAAAACTTTCCATAGTATACATTTAATTTAAATTACCATGTTTAACTCACTCATAATTTCACTTCGATGTCAAATTATTGCACTATAATATATTGATGTTAAATGTCTACGTTATCAAATCTGTATGATAGCAGTATCAATAACTAGCATGACTAGTTCCTAATATTCAAACAAAGATACTTTTGACACTTTAATACTTCCATTGAAACAACCATTTAGCACTTTTCCTGGTCCTTGCAGGGAGCAACCAAAGAAGCCCCCACCTAGCATCAGAGGGCTGCTCCCTGTGGAAGATCACTTCCTCCTCTGCTCCCCTTCTGTTTGCTGCCCTTTCTGTCCAGACCTGCTACCACCTCCCTAGGCACATCCAGGAGGAAGTGCAGACCTTCATCTCAGGGGCAAATGTGGCAAATACAAATCACAGCCCAGTACATGCTTCTCTTGCAGGAAGAAAGACCCTGTCTAGAACCTCTGAGAAGGCTGCCCTGGGCCCCTGGCCAAGACCCTCCTGAGGACTAGCCAAAGGCAACAGCTGCCTCAGCCACGCAGTCTGCTGAGAGAGCTCTGCCACCACTGTCATTCCTCTCAGCGAGTCTTGAACAGCAAAAGTCTGTGGTCTGGTGGGACTGTGTTTGGTGGACTGAGTGAATCCCGTGCTGCTCAGCCAGCACACTGCATGAGCAGCAACTGCACCTCCCACAGCTTACTCTAGAAGATGAGGGTTACTTTGAATCCCACAATCTTCTGTCTTAGGCAACTCCTGTGCAAGAGTAGCCCAGCAGAGACCCTGAGGAGCTCCTCTACCACATGAGCCCCCCTGGCCAGTTTCTACCCAGCACTATTGTTAAGGCCCTGCAATGCCTGTCCAGTGTACCACCACACTATGCCCCCAGGACAGTTGTACAAGCTCATATTCCTCTCACTCTCTTTCTCAGCAACTACATCATAAGTGGCTGTCCCTCTTACCATCACACAACTGATGAGGAGTCCCAGTTGGCCAGTCTCCAGGCTACAAGCAACTGGGTTCACTAGGGACATAAGTTGGAGGCTTCTTCATGGAGCAGTAGACATGGACACACTCACAAGGTTCCTAGACCCACATCACTCCCCAATACAAGGGAAAATGGGTGCATGTCAACACTGCGTGTGCTAGGCTGCAGCAACTCTTCCAGTTCCTCCAGAACATATTGAATTTTTGGCAGCATTCTTCCGCTTTTCTCATTCTTGATACTCTCTCCATCTGCAGCCTTACCCTCCCTACCTTACCTTCACAGGAACCCTCTGTCAGGCTTCTCCAGGGGCAGAGGAGGAGGGCATTTAGTTTTTTTATTTCCCAATGAGGAAAAAATGAAAAAATGAGTAGAAACAGCTGCCCTACAAAGGCCTAGAGTCTAAGACCAGTGCAATTATACAAACATTCATTCAGCCTCCAACTGACTCCCCTCAGGAGCCATAGATATTTTCTATGTATTGTATAGTTTAAATTCTATTTGATGCCCTCTACTTCTTGTTGCAGAAAAAACAATGATCAATCTCTCTTTGGCTTCTCCCCTCCACTCACTTCTACTGTATCATTGTTCAGTGACATCTTTTCCATGCCGAAGTGCTTTGGACAGTTGATTTTGGTCAGAGCATCACAGACATGTTTCTCTGTCTACCACTGCTGCAACCCATCCAAGCCTTCTCACATTCCTCTCAGGAAGACAGAGTAACCAAACAAGTCCACGTACACTAACAGGTCCTGGAGCTGCCAGCTCACAGAAACTCAACCATTCCTACATCACCAAGTAGGAGAGACAGACAGCTTGGTAAAAACACAATCATCACCTGTCACCCAGACTGATCCTGGGCTGACCTTTGAATATTTCCTCACTGGTGTAATTCTCTGTGGTTTTCTGATAACCTAAGGCAGATGCATGTGATGACATAAGAAATACTTTGAACCTGATATACTGCTGGGTTATGGTTTTGTGCAGTACTTTTGCTGTGACTGTGAAGCAGGCAGAGAGTTCTTACTCACTGTAGTATCTGCTAAGCATCAGGGCCATTTACAGTCCCAGTAGGATCTGGCTGGAGACCCAGCTCCTTTCCACTACATGTGGTAATCCTCAGAGGACAGACTCTTTAGCATAAGAAAGCTGCCAGTGCAAGGGCATCAGTGCTCACTGTTTCTGAGGCAAAAAACCCCTAGACACATCAGCAGATGTTCCTACAGCCAGTGGAAACTGGCACTCACCAGAAATGTAACTTCCAGGGCGAGGGGGGAATTGATTTACAGAGTGGGAAGTTTTCAAAGGGGCTCTTGCAGTCCAAAGCAACATCTACTGCCAGCCCTGCCAACAACTGTTGCTGTGCACTCAGCATCCCATCCTCAGTATCTTCATCTCCTCTTTGTACAAGGTACATCTCAACTACGGGCCTAAGTGAGCTTGAGGCTAAGACCCCTCTCCATTTACAGTCACCATGAGTGTTACACCAGCACAGCCAGGAGAGCAGAGCTCTGCAGAGCAGGTAGAAGGTTTGCCAACTGAAGGAGATTTTGTGCCATTGTGGTTACACCACACTCTGAACCCAACAGCTTCATCTGGCAGCAGCTTTCTCCTGGCAGCACAGCTGTGTCCACAGCAGGAACTTTGCAAGCTGAGTTCCCCTGGGAAGGTGGGATTTCTATTTTTTTCAGACTCAGGCTAACATCATAATGTGAGCAAAACTTTCTAATGTAGGCCTGGTGCTGAAAGGAACATCTCTCACCACTGATATAAAAAGGTCAGTTACCTCTGCATGTATCAATAAGCTTGCTTGCCCCTCAACTCCAACTATTAAAAAATAAAAATTAAAATTGTGTCCTCCAAAAAAAGGAGTTGAGAAGACATTGAGAAGTTGGTGGATCAAAGGAATAGTCAGAACTGCTTCACTAGTTTTTCTGAGGTAGCAGTATTTGATTGCTGCACTAACAAGACAATTGTTGAAGCTTTTTCTTACTGCTGCTATGTAAGAGACATGGGATCATGATGCACATTAGAGCAGAATTAGCTTCAGCTTTGGAAAGGAGAGAAAAATACCCAGTTTTTTAGAACCTGTAGGACCACTGCCATGCAATGTCTTTTTAAAAAATGCTTTTAGTTAATTTGTTTAATTGCTGGGCTTACAGATGTCCTATTTTCAATTCTAGTGCAGAGATGGTCAAGTTACACAAAATTAATATGCATTTAGAAATGAATCAACACATTGAACATTAATGCCAGATTATCTGTTTACTTGCTGATATTTAGTACCTTTTTGCTATAGGACCTCATTCCCCTTGCCAGAAAAAAACCCCTTGGAAAAATAATGTAAGCTGGGCATCTTACATTGTCTAATAAACAGCTTTGAGTAGGAAACAAAGTGATATGAAAGGGCTTTTCTTTATGTGCCTCATGTTAGAAATTACAGTTCGTTCTTCCTTATAGTTACATTTATTTTGAAAAGCCACAGTATATGCAGCATACCTCACTCCAGAGAGTCAGATAAAAAAGATTAGTAAAAAAAAAAAAAAAGTAAAAGAGAGCAAACACGTAATGTGTCATCCCTATATACATCAGGCTCATATCACTTCACCCATCCCTGTTTTGAACTGCTGTCACCAAGTGCATCCTCCATCATCCTTAACTGCCTTGTACAGATATTTTTTCTAATTCAGATGATTTAAAAAGAAAGCAATTTTCACTGAGGGAATTTCTGTAACTCATGTGACAGATACTTTGAACAAGGACCAGCCAGACATCTTAAGTCATGAGTCAAAGAAATAAATACAATGCCAATGTAATATTAACACTGGTCATTTTATAAATTAGGAAAATGAAAAAGAAACATAAAATGAGACTTTTTTATTCAGGCAATGTATTATTACATGTCTTTTATTACTAAATATGTGCATTAACCTAATGATCTGTTACTTTAAGTGAAAAATCATTAAATGCACAGGATATGCAGAGCATAATCAAAGTCACACTCCTGTAAAAAGCCTATCTTTTGCATTTCCTGACTTAAAAAAACACTTGAAAACTCAATACCTTTATAAAATCTGCAATATGGTACATTAATAATAACTCGGTGTTATGTAAAGTTGAAATCTGCTGCCAAACATGAAAGTTGCCAAGTTAATGCTGACTTGCAGATATTCATTATCATGGCAGAGAGTTTTTTCTGGATAATAACTTATTCACTGAAAATGCAGTTTTCACAAATCAAAGCAATCCTTAACTCATGTCAAATCTGGCAAACACATCTGAACATTTTTTTTCAGTGACGAAAATCCTTTGGCTCTATTAATTCAGTAGATGAAGAGGGTTCAAGAGCATGACCCCACAGGGCAAAGTGTAAGGCATTTGTCTCTGAGTTGGGATATCTATTTTGCCATTTCTGTTCCAAATTCACTAAAGAGGAGATTTGACTGTTGCGTCTTTTAGTTCTTCAGATACGTACTCACTGGGCTATTATTAAAAGGAGAGGGGAAAGGAGGAATAATGAAAAATCCTATCAACTCCTATTTTTCCAGATATATCACTTCCTCTCTTTACTTTCATTAAAAGTGGACAGAAGTACTTTGTATAAGACAGTTATGTTAATGTGCCATTACTAAAATGTTTGAGTTTGGTTCTACCCGAACCAATGTTTAAAACTTCAGCACGGTGGCTGAAACCAAAACATAATTTATTCATCTGTTGTGTTAGGCTTTTTTTTTTTTTAAATCAGTACTTTTAGTAATTCATTTTCCAGGTCCCTCTTCCTTTCGAAAAACCTGTCTCACAGAACCCTGACACATCCAGAGAAACAGAAAGCGATCAAACACAGCAAAAATCTCATTGTTATGCACATGCAGGGATAGGAAGCAGAAACAATATTAGCAATCAATAACTAAGAGAATTAATACAGAGCCTAGCTTTTACCACGAAGCACGGGTTTCACGGGCTATAGCCAACATATTCATCACATAGAAAAGCGGATTTTTATCAGTTAGAATGCTTGATTTCCATATGTAATACCAAAAAACCCCTACAGTTAGCATCTGAACCGCCTGAACTAGGTACGTGGTCATCCATCAGCCTGCCTGAGCGTTCCTTCCTCAGCTGCATTTAGAAGTAATCCCAGATGATCCAGATTAGGGGGAGCTAAAAACCCAGATTAGATACCACTCCCATTTAAAATATAAACCCAGGAAAATTATATTAGTATATTTTAGAGGCTTCTAAAACAGTCCAAGTCCATTTAACTGACTGAAGAATGATAAAGAATCGCAACCAGTAACGAAGAAGGAATCTAGCTGGGTACCTGTTTTTCTGGGATTTGTGGACGCCTTATTCATTTCACTATTTTATGTTATTTTCTTTTATGAATTTCCTGGTTTGGACCTCTCAAGAAAAAGCTGTCTTTAAGATGTAAAGAAAAAAATTCTTCTCAAGAATCACTAATACTCTCTAGGGGTTGTTTTAGGCAATTCTAATTTTACAGTTTCCTCTTCAGATTGGATAAGGATCTTGAATAGTGTCAGAGATTTGGTATGTGCACAAGATCTTGGCCCTGGAACATTAAGTTGTCATAGCTACTTTGGATGGTTTCTAAACATGATCAAATCCTCCACAGGATCCTTCCCAAGTTTAAAGGGCTCTTCTGCAAAAGCTAGTTCTGAGTGTTTCAAAGTAAGTCTCTGCCTATATGTACTTGCAAGCTGATGGAAAGAGCAGCAGTCACTAAATCAATGAGAAGCAAAGTTTAAAAATTAATAACTAAATAAAAGGAGTCCAGGACTGCTTAAGAGCAGCATTCCTCAGACTTAAACAACACATTTTCATGGTCTGTAGGGGACTTCTCTTAATGCAAGACTCTGTGTGGAACACAGTTTTTCAGGTAGATTTTGTCATTGTTCTTTTAAACATACATTTTTTTAAAAAAAATATAAAACAGGAAAAGCATGGGAGAGAGAGAGACTACAGACTAACCAAGAGAATGCTCATCTTCTGAAAATAGAAGGAAAGGGTCAAACTCTTTGATGCAGACTATGAAACAAATCCTGGTTTGGTCACAGCAGTGTAAAACCAGAATAAATTCATCAACACCAGAGGAGCTGAGCTGGAATTATACCAGAACAGCTGAGAGTAAAGCTAGGCCTTTAGTTTTACATTTTGTTCAGCTCTCCTATAATTTGAATAGAATTATAAATCAGCAGCTTATCATCTCTGGAAGTATATGGCCAAATGACTCGGTCATTTTCTTCTGGGCTTAAAGATGGAAGAATGGTTTCATTATCTTTAGCTTGAAAGCAATAATCTCGATTTGAAGATATAGTTGTACTTTAGAATATGGTATTGTAAACCCTTAGACACAGGAGAAAGCAACATTTTCCAAGCTGCATTTTATCCTGTATCTTCAGGTTAGTCTCCATTCTTTTCCATTTTCAATACAAGAGGCAAGAGCAGAATAATTTGTGAACTTTAATTGTTAAAAGAAGAACAGGCATTGTTGATTCCAAAGGTAACTACAGGGTAGATTCATAGCAGAGAAGATAAAAAGAGAAATCTAGTAAATGGAAGTTGGTTTGGAATGAGCTCTTCAGCAAGAACTATTGCCGTAAAATACCGATATTGAACATTAAAAAAAAACCAAACCCACAACAAACAGCTTAGGTCTGCTTTGAGTAGGAGGTCGGATCAGATGACCTCCAAAGTCCCTTCCAACCTACAGCATTCCATGATTCTAAACAAACTGAAATTTTTCTTGTAAATGTATTTGTTCAAGAGATTAGAAGATATTTAAAAATTTATATTGATTGGGTAGGTAGTTATTACTATAGCAAAACTTACAAATAGTCACTTACAAGTAGGAAAAATGTCACTTCCTCAATAATACCAAAAATAATGGACTTATGGTTTGATCATTCAAGTAAAGTCTAGTCAGAGAAAAATATGATGTATAACTTCTTTAACATTTTCCCTAAGCTTTCCCACTGATGAAACACAACTTTTTGGTCATGTATACCACTGCTTCCTCTCAATTGCAGTCCTCTCATTGCATTCCAAAAGACCCAATGAACAATGTCATTGAATACAATATTTTATAAATGTTATACAGTAAAGGCCTGTTGGAAAATGTTTTCATGTATAACTTCTAGGAAATTTAGTCTTAATGTGGGATATGCATCACTCATGAACAGGGCACTTAATTTTTATTGCCTTGTTGGTTAAGTTAATTACATTATAACTGTTAGCAATTTTTCATCAAAACAGGAGGCCGTTTTACCATATTTTTTTCCTTTTGCTCCAGTGGAGTGCACTGGAAAGTATCACAAATGTGGACAGACAAGCACTGTTAAATGGTGGTATTTGTGCTCATAAATTCAATCTAAAATAAAGTTGCTGTAAACCAACAATAAAATGGAATACAAGGCTGACATTAAGGCAAAGGAGTGGAATTTGCCACAGTGAAACAAAGAGAAGAGAAATATTTCAGCAGCTTTAGCTTCAGATGTATATTTGATGAAAAACAAATAAAATGTAAAGTTTTTGTATTGATTCTCCTGTTGCACTTGTGTTACTTGACAATGCTTCAGGGTTCCAGTTGCAGATAGGAACACAGTTAGGTGAGGTACTAAACAAAAGCAACAACAAAAGAGTCCCGGGGACTCTGCTGATGCCAGCGCATGTGTACAGGCCCAGTCTTGCACTGCTTCCCTACCTGAAAATCCCACTGAGAATTCTGCTTCCATCCCACTCAATCTAATATCCATGGAGAAAATATATTTTCTTTCAAGGGAAAGATTAGAGTCAAAATGGACTATGTCACATTAACTTGAAAAATAAATACAGTATTCCTTCATAATGCAGTTAGAGTATGCCCAAAGAGCTCTGTTGGTAAAAATCTGGTCATGGTTATGCTCACATTTATGTGCAGATCTATAATCCTGCAAGCTATTTCAGTATTCACCATATCCATCTCTGTGTTTTGTTGTGAAGCTCAGTTTTTATATCTTCATGCAAGTCTCTGAATCAGCAGCAGTTCAGGTCCTGAGGGTATGGAAGGCACAACTGGCTGTCATCACTAGCAGTAAATGTTTAAGCTCACTCTTTTCCCAAAGAGAGACTGAACCACTTTCAGTGATTAAAGGTACATATCAGTAAACACTTTCAGGATGCAATTATAGAGGATTTTCACTCCTTTTACTGGAGGAAGCAAGCTAGCATTGACTTAAAAGGGTTTGAGCTTCTGCTGATAGTTATCCTTTAACATTGGGACCACTTTTGACCCACAACACATTAATACAGTACCACTACAGTCCTAAGAGATATCTGGTTAAGACGTTCTTCAAGATCAGGACCAAAGCACAAGGCAAGGTTACTCGACTGCTATTAGATATACAAGTACCATTACAGAAGTATTTTCTGTTTCCTCTGTTTTTATCATGGCTTTGCTGGTAGCATTTCTTTTTTCTCTTAAAAGGCCAAAGCTTAAACCTTCTCACAGAAAGATATCTTTCTTTCATACAGTTTTATAGTTTGATATTTGTGGATTTGGTTCCCCTTGTAGTACACCTTTACACATTTTCAGGACATACACTTCCTGCAAGGAGCAGCAGATATTTCCTGAGGCAATGAAAGTGCAGACACAACACAAGTCTCCTTCCTCACCAAGATGTATTGCCCTCTCTCACTTTTCCTCTTCGGAGCTGGGGGGAAGGTTACTATTATTATTTTCCTCTCTTGCTCTTTGATAATCATGATTTACTTGGAAATATGGATTTGGATAGGCTGGCCTGTCTTTCTTCAGATGAGGGCATCTTATCACCAATATTTTTATTCCTGGGCCACTACACAAGATACACGCTACACAAGACACTAACTATAAAGACTGTTCCTCTCCTGAAGAGCTTACAATTAAGTGTCTTGACAAGAGACCACAGTTGACACAAAACATGCACATACAAAAATAAAGAAAAGAGAAACCTGTAGTGATATTTGGAAACAATACTCCCCTGTTAGAAGATCACTGATAAACCTGAATGACTACATGAAAGCTTTTCAGTCCTGCTTACCCAGCCAAACTAACTCCAGGGGAAAACAAGCAAACAATTTATTTATGGAAATCATGTTTCCATGTGTCCCTGAGTGAGAAGACCAGATGCTGGGCAGGACATCACGGCAAGTCAGGAACACAGAGAGATTCAGTTTTGAACCCTGGAGCCCCATATATCTGGAGAAGGAAACCTCCCTGACCTTTCCAGAGTATGATACTTTGAGGGCTTTTTCAGCTACTGTTCTCTTACTTAAACCTTTTTAAAGCTACGGCCAAGGAGTGAAGAGGATCCAAAAATGAGAACTTAGAGTTCTCTGAGGTCCCACAGGTAGAAGGCTTGGAACAGCTGAAGAAGATTGTTTCCTCCTTCCACATCCCTCCTCCCTCTTCTTACCCCTGCCTTGCCACGTAGTGCCTCTGTACTCTTGGAATATTGTGATTTGAATTTAACTGTAACCAAACCCTACGCTACACTCCAGTAAGGCTAAGCTAAAAGGCCTGATGAGGAAATGCTGCTGGGAAACATCTGTGCTTTGTTTTATGCAACCAAAGAGTTAAAATTATTTTCAGAAATACCATAATGTATAAAAGCTGTGAACACCCAACTGTAGTGTCAGACTTCCAAATTGTATAAATCTA
Source organism: Antrostomus carolinensis (assembly GCF_000700745.2). Lineage (NCBI taxonomy): Eukaryota > Metazoa > Chordata > Aves > Caprimulgiformes > Caprimulgidae > Antrostomus > Antrostomus carolinensis. The sequence goes on from NW_010286328.1 coordinate 63,646, forward strand.
TTTGTCTCTCATATTAGTAAATGTTATTTGAACAGAAATAGCACATTGTAACAGCCTAACAAGAAGCAGTCTTTCTAATGACGTTTGAGACTTCTTTGCTCCACTGTATGGAAATATTTAAGACTTAAAAGATTTATATTACAACATAGCATTTCAAATGGTTCAGTCCTGTTCCCAGTAAAGAGGATTTTTACCATCAGATTCAATGGAAATAGCATAAGGGCGAAGAAGCATTTTAACATGATTTTTTTTTTTCTGATTTTGTTTTAAGAATCAAGAAGTTTCTCCAAAGGCCTCGCACCCCTCAAAAAAAGACAACCAAAAACAAAACAAAAAAAACAACCCCCCAAAAAAACAACAACCCCAAAACCCACAACAAAACAAAACACAAGCAAGTTATCAAGCATCAGCCACTGGCACGGACAGACATTAATGGCCATTGGGACCTCTGCGCAGGTAACAGGAAGAGGGCCCTGAATATCAGAGTTCCACCATGCACAGTACATTGGGCACAGAGAAACACAGTGTATTTCTAAGTTTATAACTGGCTTTTGTTGCCTTTTAGGATCCTTTCTCACAATACCCAACACACTGTCTTATTTGCTCTGAGACAAAAATTCTCACCTTACACACACTTGGAAAATAAAACTCAACATGAACAAGTAAGTGATAAAAGCTGATCCTTTAAAGGGATTTGAGTTCGAGCAAACTCAGCAGCCTTTGATCCATTTTCTTTTTTTATGATCGAGAGATGCCAAATTAAATGAGAAAAATTTATGGGACTGTTTCTTCATTTATGAAATCCATGTTTCAATTTAAATAATGCAAGGACACTGTTTCTCTTAACCTGAGTTTTTTCACCAGCCCCCAGTGTTAAAATGTTTTTCTTTGTTGGTGCTTACGTTTTATGATTTTTTTAAAAAAAAATAATTTTTAAATCATACATTTTGCATTTCTATTTAGCCTTAAGTGATATGTGAATAGCAAAAGAATACTTCTTGATAAAAGTTTACAGGAAACATGTAAATTATATTCTGTGATTCTGTGACAAGTCCTACTATTTAGTTTACTCTTCTTTCTTCAGTTTTTTGGTTTAGGAGTTGGTTTTTGTAGTTCGTTTTCTTTACTCTCCTGTCTTTTACATATTCCTCTGCTACAGTGCCCTAAATATTCATGTAAAAGAAAAAGGTTTTCTCTAAAGTATCCTCCACTGCATTTCTTAGTGGCGTATTTTACAAAAACCTTGTTTGACATCCCTTAAAATATCAACTGCATCAGGACACCAGTCCTCACAAAGTGAACAATTCTAACCCAGGCAAACTGCGTATCTGCCCATCTTTTTAACTGCACCCACTGGATTTATCTGACCACAAATATTTATCTCAAACAGCTAGTTTTCAATTGGCACATCTAAAAGCTGAAATGAAGAAAAAACAAAACAAAACAAAAACAAACCCACAGGAATGAAATATAACGACATTTCTCAGTTAGCTGTATAATTTAATATATTTAAATAAAACTAAAGGAAAACTAAACTTACAATGAAGCCACCGAGCTGGGACAAAACTGATTTTTTTTTCAGTTGCTGGTTTGAGTGGAGATTCTTGTAGAAATTTAAGCATTGGCTAATATGAAATTCATTTTCCTCCAAATCTCAGGTGGGAATAATAATAATAATACTTTTTTTCTCTTTTTGCTCTGACTATTTATTTAGAATTATAAGCTCCATGGGAAACTACCTGCTTTGTATATGCCCAGAGCCCACATTGATGGGTGCTTGATCTAGTTTGGTATTGCTAAATGTAGCACAAATATATTGGTCATGAAGAAAACATGTTTACGTGCTCCCTAAAAGTTTTATTACAAAAAAAATCTGAGCATTTTTTAATACGTCATATGCATTATATTATAATGGGAGTCACCTGATATCAACATTCAGGCCTGTGTCTTATTTTGTCTTGAATATATAAGCAGCAAGTAGTTAATGAAATACTTGCATTGTAGTTTTCAGCTGAGCACATTTCAGCAAGTAAGGGGGAGGTATACAGGATAAACAGTTAAATTGCTTCCTAAATATTCAAGTGGGAATGAATACTCCAGGAGTCAACTGCTAATCAGAATCTGGAGTATGATGTTGGGAAACAGACTGCTATAATAAATAAACAACATGATAATAAAGATTGGCCCACCTGCTCTTTGTTATAATTTCTGTTCAGTACTTTATATATACACACATACCATGTATGAATAAAACAAGCTACACTGAAAGAAACCTTCTAAATTGCCTTCCTGATTTTTTTTTCTTTTCAGTGAATAATCAACCTACATTGCCTTGTCAATGGGTGAGCAACAATATTTACATATGCAGATAAACACAAGAAATGCTCTGGCTGAAATTTAGGGTTTATAATCCCCTGTTACTGGTAAAGTCTTCTGTAATTTCCTGAAGTATTTGCTGATATATACTTATTCTTTGAACTGTGGTAAACTCCTCTAGCATGCTACTTCTCTCCCACCGGTTTAGAGGCAGGCAGGTGCCTCAGCGCAACCTTATATGCGTGCAGTGGTGCACAAGGCAGCCTATAGATCCAAAAAGTAAGGATGTAACAACACAGCACCCCACACCATCAGTAAGGCACAGAAACACATCAGGCATAAATATGACATCCTTGCAAGCTGCCCCTGTGACGGTTGCAGTAGGAAACCTAACTTTGAATACCCTTAGGTCTCAGTGTAAAACAACTTTAACCATGTAGCATTAATACAGGGAGTTGGCTTTGCACCTTTTAGGCACAAAGCTAAACACTACAGGTGTCAAAGTGAAATAGTTTTGAGCGTTTTACTTGCTTCTTTTCCTCTGGTGTCATGCTTTGGTGTTGTTCTGTTTGAAGAGCCCTAAGTGACCCTTTAAGATTAAACACAGCCAGACAAACTTTTATCCCAGACAATTATGAGGGAAAACAACGGTAATGTCATGCAAACGTGATCCAGTGACTTAATGAGAACCGAGTTACCAGAGAGGGAGAGAAGCTGTAAATCTCCTGAGACTCCTTGGGGGGCTGTTGTGGGAGGGTGAAGCCCTTCTAGCGCTTTGGAAAGTCAACAAAAACGCCCCACAAACCCAAAACAAAACAAACAAAAAAAGCAACTCGCATTTTAGAGGGGGAAAAAAGTTCGAAAAGTTAGAATAAGGCTATATGTTTTTAAAGGAAAAGGTTAAAAAAGCCGTTAGGGAGAGAGCCCAAAGGGTTAATTTCCAGCAGCCCTCGCAAGCAGGCAGCGGCCGGGGAAGGCTGCCGGCGCCCTCTGGTGCGAGGCGGCAGCAGGAGTGGAAATTTCCTTTGGAAACCAGCTTTGTTTCCAAGTTCAGACAGATTAAAATGACTTTTAAACGTGCCGACGGGACGAGGGGTAATTTCCCCCAGCAACGAGGCAGGATAAGGGGAGCCTTGCTTGAGGGGCAGCTTAATTTGGGGTGATGGGAAGGGGGAAAGTGGCCTTTTTTTTTTTTAATTATTATTATTTTGTCTTGAGGTTTGTTGGGGTTTTTTTTTCCTCTTCATTTCTGCTCCGGAGTCTCAAGTTGAGCCGGCTACGATACGAAGAAAGGAGCCTTGAAAACCAGGCGATGAATGAAAACATGGCAGGTTCTTCGGAATAATGGTCGCAGCGTGACAAACATCTTTCAAACCCCCTCCCCACTAGAAGAAAACAAACAAACAAAAAACCCCACCTCAAACAAAACAAAAAACCCCCAACCCCAACCAAAAAATCCGTGCACGCCTGTTTCCCTGCAGTCCGGAGTTTCCAGGGGAGGGCTAGTCTAAACGAGCACGGAGGAGAAATGTCTTCTTCCTACATAACTTTAATATTAAAAGGGAAGACCCTCAAAAAAAAAAAAAATCTTAATTTCAGACACCTCTGCCTTGAAATTGAAGGATGCTGCCTAACTCCAATCGACATCCATATTTTAATAGTCAGGAGAGCTAGGAGTCCTCCCTGCTATGAGGCTGCGAATTCAGATTTTTTTAATTATTATTTTTTCCACCTTTACAGTAAATAACAGCAAATAATTTGTAGATACCTTTCAGAAACAAAACGCACACACAAAAGCCTACCTACAAACGACAGCTGAAACCGGGAACACAAACCGCAAAGTTATTCCTTTAGGTACCTGCTGGGGAAATACACTCTCCTTTTAACCCCTAAAAAAAGAGGGGAGGGATGGTGATTGGGGGAAGAGAGGGGTGGAGGCAGCTTCTCAACTCATTTTTACCAGCTGTTTCTCCTTCATTTCTAATACCTCCCAAAATGGCTAGTTTTCCAGCAAATGAAACCTCCATCACTTCAAGAGACCTGACCCCCCAAAAAATAGGGTCCGCTTTTTAGCAGGAGGGTGAACCCGCAGCCGGGACCACCCTTCGCCGAGATGCCTCCCCAGTGTGGGCGATGGTCCTCATCGATACCTGGTTACAGCGATGATGTTAACGGGGTTTTTAGCTCTCTTCTCTTCCTCTCAGTATCCTTCCACGGGGGCAGCAAGCGCTGGATTTCTACCTCAGCTAAGGATAAATTTACCTTTAAAAAAAAGAAAAAAAGGGTGGGTTTTTTTTTTCCTTAAAGAGGCGCTTTTTTGTAAAAAAAACCCAAAGCAAAACCCAAAAAAGGGGCTGCTTGTTTTTTGTTTGGGTTTGTTTTGTTTTTTTTTTTAAAAAGGAGGATTTTTAAATAAGTGCTTTCACCTGTCAACGCTTGAGAAAGTTTGGAGAAATAAGCGGCAGTTCCCTGACGACCGTTTTGCTTTTTGCATGCCAACCAAAACACATTACCCTGGGGGGAAAAATAAATATACAAAACCAAACACAATTTATTTAATAAAAGCCAGTAGATTTCTGTTGCCAAAGTGCGGGCGAACCTCCGCACCCAACCTGGTTTGTAGGCATGCACGCCTGCGACTCCCCCACCCCAAGCTCCCCGTCGAAGTGTCTTAAAAGGGAAAATAGATTTTTTTTTAATTTTTTTTTTTTTAATTAAAGAACCCATTTTGCAGCCAGCGATAAGACAAAGCAAATTGTCGCCAAATATATGTAGGAAGGGTCATGTGCAGGCGGATTTGTCCTATTAATAGGACACAGGAAGAGCTGGGAGAGCAAACGCCTGCCCTGAAGACAACGCGGGATGTTATTTGGGGTAGTAGATTAAAGACAGACACTGGAAATCAGTACTTCGTGGATGCTCAAATGCGTCGTTATTTCACGTTAAATAACATTTTAGAAGCTCCCTCGGCTTTTTTGATGGAAGGATGCGGGATTATTTGGGAGCAGTAGTAAAATGAGAGGAGGGGAAATGAATAGAGACAAGAGCTCCCTGTTGGGAAGCTAATTAACATTACATATTATAAATGTTCAACTATCAAGGGCTGCTTTGCCGCAATTAGTTTTAAATCATAAACATATAAATACAGGAACTAATTATGAGACCATATCGCAGTTTATCTGGAAATGACTGAAAAGTAACAGACCATTCCCGAAAACTGTCAGTACCTTCCAGGGAAGCCTGTTGATGCTGAAGAAGTGATTGTCGTCGGCAGGAAAAAATAAGGTGGGGGGACAAACCCCCGTCCCCACGCTTAGAAGGCAACACACGATAAGTCTCTGAAAATCCCGATCACCTAATTGTTATTTTTGTGATAAAATATTGGCTGAAACCGTAGATGTTAAAGATCTCTTAGTAACACGCTGTTACAGACGTAAGAGACATTTAAAACATGAGTTTAACAGTTTAAGAAGTAAGCGTTTTAGGTAGCAAGACTGCGATAGCTATTCATTTCCCCCAATGAGAAATAATTGATTTTTAATGAATTCTTTTTACAACAGAGACTTCACAAAACAAGATTTCAGTATTTTTGCTTACAGGTTTGTTTGGGTTTTTTGTTTGGTTGGTTTTTTTAATTCGGGCTTTTACTGATTCCTTAAATTAATTTTATTATTATTTTTATTGCCCAATTTGTGTCTATGTTTATTACCACTAATAAGAATTTCCAGAAGAAAAAAAAATAAAGTAAGGAAGCCATGAGCGGGAGCTGACTATAATTCTTTAATGAAGTGAAAGACAAAACTTCTGTTGACTTCTGCGGGGACAGAAAGAGGCCTTAGGAGAACGACTGCTGGGTGTCCACCGTACAGGAGCCAGGTTTATTTTCCTGTCTCCCCTCAGCCTTGAGCGGACAGACGGACACCATATGACCCAATCCGCCCACGCGGGACGTGCTGTTCCAGCGCGGAGGGGCCGCTGCTCCTCTCCCCGCCCGGGCAGGACAGATCCATCCCGCAGGATCACCGGCTCCCCGAAGCCCTGCCCTGAGCGGCCGTGGGGACAGGGACACGCGTGGCAGCTGCCCGCTGCCAGTGGAGCCGGAGCTGGACCTGCGGACAGCCAGACCGACGGACAAAGGTGTCAGCGGGCTCCCAGCCGGCGTCCTCGCTAGTTTCCCACGCAGCAGAAACAAGCCGGGGCTTTGCAAATGTTCTTTCCACGGCGGAGTGAAAGGGGTTTAAACTGAATTACCCCGAAAATAAACTTAAACTGTACCCCGAAATATTCTGCTTTCATTCACGTTTCAAATAAATTATTTTATTAACGACCCATTAACTGTTTTAATGACCCACGTTATTTAATCACCAGTGCTCCACCAAAGTTATTATTTATTTGAAACTTCCTTGCAATTTCCAGTCACCCTCTACTTAATGTGGGTATAATATACACTATGAGAAGAAAGCGAGGGGGCTCTGAAATAGAAAAACACATATTACAAGATGAATACTACACTTAAGCTCTTAGTTCAATTTTTGATACAAATAAAAGTATTTCCCACTTGCTAAGCAGGCACTATTCCTGTTGTTCTCCCTAGAAGGTGCTGGGTACCAAAGCCTTAAGGGAAACCAGGCCACCCTTCCAAAAAGGCCTAACTACGGATTTAAACAGACTAACTTTAAGCACCTACAGTAACAAACAAGAAGCCTTAGGACTCGATTTTAATCCCCAATTCACTGTACCACGCTCCAAAGATGACATAAACAGATGTGAGCACTCTAGAAACAGTGTGCGAAAACCCAAGAAAAAAAAAAGGGGGGGGGGGCTATCATGAACGAAAAATTATTTTAGGGGTTGTTAGCACAGTGACAGCCGCTCTGCTGTAGAGCACGACCTGCAGGCTCTGGAAACACAGCCTGTCCATCCCTACCGCCGTCTAATCAGAACACCGGCGGTGTTACACTCGCCGGTAAATCCCCGCAGCACCGGCACCGACCCGCCGAGGCGGTATTTACACAACGAGGGCCACCAACTAATAACCCTGTAGCAAAACTGCCGGGGGACGAGAACCGAGTGATGTCCTCCAACACCCACGATTTCTTTTTGTCCGGGTCCGGCCTTTACAACCGGACATAAAGATTTTTGCTCCGAGTCGGGGACATAAAAAACTCCCTCAGTCCCCTATAATTTAACCGTGACGTGACTGCAGTCCAGCTCTGCGCAGAGCTCGCAGACGTCAGATGCAGTGGAACAGCTTTAAGCCCACGGGAGAAGCGAGGAAGCCACGGCACGAACAGGGTGACAGAGGTAGGAGCTGGGACTCCCCGCTCCTTCTGGCCCTGCGCATCCCGGGGGGCTGGGGGCAGGCAGGATCGGGCCCGCAGGCTTCGCTCCCTGATCATTAAACTAGCCACAGAAACAGTTTAAATAATTGCCGCAGACCTAAAATGAAAACATTGCTGAGCTCTCAGTAAAGCAAAAGGGGGGCGGGGGAGGGGAACGACAAAAACCCCAAAACCTAAAAAAACCCCAGCAGAAACCACCCAAAATAAAAGCTTGGGAGGGGCGGTCAGTAGCTCCTGACTACTAGTCAGGGACGCCGTACTCCTGAGGACCGAGCTCTTGCTCGGATTTTCCTCCCACCACGGAGGGAACGAACCTTTTTTTCCCCCTGCAATGTCCCTTCTCTTTTCCACAGAAGGCAGCAGCCCCGTCTCTCTGCGCTGGGCCTTGTACAACGTCCTAAACCAGCCCAGTGTTAAATAAAGGGTATGTCCAAGATCGAGATATTCTGATTGACATTTATTTTATAAAAAACCCTGCATCTTTAAATATAGCGGGGATAAATTACCGAGGTAATGCAAAGTCAGTAACAGGAGCAGCTTTTCTAGCCAGGCATTGTCTTTATGTCTGGTTTAGACAGTGCTTTAGTAAAATGGATTAAACAGAACGATCCCTCGGTGAATCTAAGCAGTACGACAAACCACAATGATAAAATATGACCGTACCATTCTCTACATAATACCTCCGGATTATTTTATAATGGTACATTCCCCGGTTATTACCTCTGCTCATGACTAACGACCAAGGGGTCGGCTGCCAGAATTAAAATGCACAATCTAACCCGGGGAAAGTTTTAAATCCCAGGACTGACCTCCCTCTTCGCAAACAGTAAAAAATGCAGAGTTCAGGAGGTGTACACTTCTCCTTTAGCAATAAACTCTCGTTAAAAATGTGACATGGGAGTAATGCATGTATCATTAAATAATCGGCGTGATTATTTTGAAAGAATTGGTATGATTTCAGCAACCTTGTCTTTAAATTACACTTCCAGGCTGATGAATATTATGTGTTCAGTTACTTGGGAGGCAAAGGGCAGACTGGGACACTCTGGTTGTTCTCATTTTGGTATTTATTTTTTAGAATTAAGGCAGTACAAATCGAAAGGACACCAGGAGCAGGAACAAACGGTCACTCCACACAAGCAGCACGCAGACAATCTCGCCATTTTAAACAGTCATGACGAAGGCCTCGGTTCCTGCGCATTTAAAAAGGACAGTGGAAGACAGGATTACATCAAATAGTCATAAAAGCATTAATTTGGGGACTGCGAAGGAGCCGAGTACCTGACTAGGGCGGAGAGGAGATCGCTCCCCGCTGCCCCCCCGGCGCTCCGCC
>NW_010286329.1:0-42911 GCF_000700745.2 Antrostomus carolinensis
GCGTGGCACGAACGTTAATTGAAAGGAGAAATAATTCCGCGTCCCGAAGGGTGGCCGTGAGGGGCCGAGTCGTTCCAACAGTAATTGTCGGTGGCATTTACAGTTGTCGTACTCGGCTCCTGTAAACAAAGCCTGGCCGTGTAAAGCGTGCAGCCTTCATGTCCAACAAATGCCAGGGTACTTATTTCCATACGCTGAACGGCAGAGCAAGCTGGGCAGAGACACCCGGACAGCAGGTTCCAGAGGTGCCCCTCTCCTCCTCCCCTCCGAAGTGACTTCCCCCTTCCAGGGCCAAAGACACCCCCGGTACCAGGGTGGGGGCTACTCCTCACCTGCCAGGACCACCCACCTATTGCACCCCCTGAATGACCCCCTGAGTCCTTGCTCGGCTTCCCGAACGTCATCGATTAACATGGCTGTGCATTTCTGAAGTGCCACCATAGACTCGGTATGCATTGATCCATGGGGAAAAAATATAGAGAATAAAGAAAGACACATCCTGTCTAAATATAGCAGAGACAAAAAAAAACAGGGATGACATTTTCTTGCCATTGCAGGTATCTAGTTTAAAATAAATTAATTTTCCAGGTAGTAACACCAAGTTAGACAATTGCACCATTTGGCTGTAGATGCCATATACCATAATTATTCTTGTTCAGCCAATGCACACCCAAAAAACAATGCAATTTTAGAGCAAAAGTCTGAGCCCAGCAAAATGGGCCTAGACCTAATCCCAATGTGTGAGACCCCAGAAAACCTCAGTTTGTTCCCTGCAGGTGTTGCCTGAAATCGTGAGGAAGACTTAGAAGCCTGCTTTCACCTGTATCTGCCCACGCTGACTTCGTCAAACAGTTTTGCTAAACATTTTGTTTTGGCGGCCCTCTGGCTTGCTCTGGGGATGCTTCTTGCTCCAGAAGAAAAATGTGAGACTTTACTTATCTGTCTCTGTAGTTGTGTTCCATCAGGGCAACCGACTCCTGCAGGCAGCACAAAACTGAAGGACACCTTTGCGTGCTCAGCCTGCCTTTCGTTTGCAGCTCAGCCTGAACTCCTGAGGAAAAGAGATGTCATAACCAGGATTTGTCAGCTCATGTGGCCCTTGGAGCCACTGACCCATTTCAGCTAAATGTGACACTGGCTCTACACGCAGATTCTACATTTGTCAAGTTTTTGTGAAAATCCGAAGCAGGCAGCAATCTTAACAGGGTGCTTTTTGCTGAGCAATGGAGGTGCAAGCCAGCCCCCTGCCCATGCCAGGAGGTGCCAGCTGGGCAGTGTCACCAAAATTCTGCCACATCCTTGCCTAAGGGCAAGACGGGGGCACAGGGGTGCCCATGCCCACCCATAACGAGCAAGGACCACTGTTCATTTTCCTCCCCGGCTTCCTCAGGCCACAGCAACTAGAAAGAAACAAATTACGTTCTGTTTTCTCCTTCAATAAGCATGGGACAGGGTCAAAGTTTGTGTGTTGCTGTTCCAAATTCTCTATCAAACTTCACATAAAGGCTTTAAGACTACGAACATTTCTCAGGGACAGTCGATATGCTGCTACTGGGGAGTTAAGCACAGTTCTTGCCATGACAAGACAGGAGCCTAAACAGCATAAATGCTTTTATTGCACCTAATTTTCTCTCTGTGTGTGCCTCATTACTGTGTGGTGGCTTGTTTCATGCAAGCGATTGCTGGTTTCTAGAAAAACAAGAGGACCTGTGGTGTCTGCATCGAAGGTATTCCTCAGAGAATGAGAAATCTCCAGTGGAGAAAGAGGTGGGTTCTTGTTAAGCACTGGAAACAGGCTGAAATGTAAATGTGTATTCCTTTCTGCAACGTGCCTAATTGCCCATAAATGTCATTAAGTCGAGAAATGTTTTCCACCAAATTAACTTTGACTCGTGATGTCTAATTAGCTGGAGATGCTGAAAGATAACAACTTATCAGTCACTGTTTGAGAAAACATACTTAATGGTTGACTTTTTTGTTAGCAGCGTGTTGAACCAGGTATTGCAGCTGTCAAAACGGAGCATTATCAGAGCAATTAAGGACAATACCTCGGTGCAGCTTCCTACCAAGATAATTTGACAGCTCGTTCGAAGGCAAGAAGTGCAGTTGAGCCTAAACTTTCTGTGAACTGATTTTTCATTGCACAGAAGCGGCCATAAATTTTACTTTCTTTTATTTTTCCAGAGCATGCTATGTGTAAGCTTCACTCAAGTAGCTCTCTTTTCCCACTCACTTACAATCAAGGTCTCCAAAAGCAAAGGCTTTACCATCAGAGTTTTCACGAGGTGGTATTCAGCTCTTTAAAGTAAAGGAAGCAATGGGGATGGGATGGTAAGGTCCTTATCTTTTACTGTTTTAATCTGTAGTTGTGTACATTTTTTAATCTTTTACAGAAGGTAAGCTTTTCTGTGAGGAAGGTCAGTGCCCACTGCATATATGGGGGCATGGCACTGAGGATGGAAAGCCTGAGTTCCTTGTGCACCACCCAGACTTATTTAACAAGGTTATACTGCAAAATGGAAACCTCACATATGAATTCTCACAAGGAAAGAAATAACATCAAGCTCTCAGAATTGCCTTCCTCTTAGGTGCAATCTCTCTTAAGAGCTTCTGGATTCCCCTCTGCCGAGTTTATTTCATACTGCCCTCGCACGCAGCTGTTTATTCAAATTCTTCACCATAACACATGCCCACTCCCATTCCCTGTTTTTCTCTTTCTGCCCAGTAACTTTCAAACTTTCCGACTTCTTGCTGAAACCTGGTGTAAACCGCACAGCTCCACTGCAGCCAATATATCTGTAATTACTTATACACAATGAGCACCTGCTTCTTAAAACGTAGCAGCACTCTTTAGTATCTACAAGATTAGCATCCTTATAATGTATTGGATTATTAGCCATTAGGAGATTTTAACACTAATTTCCACCACTGGATTTGTAGCCCATCATACTGGTGGTACACGCTTCTCTCCTTTCCTGAAACATGCTGTAACCCATACAGGTGCTAATAGCTCTACAGTAAACAGAACCGTCTGTATTTCCCTCCAAAAAGTTATTTTAACCAAACCTCCACTTTTCTCTTTAAATTGTGTGTGGCCTTGTCTGTTTAATACTCTATCTAACACGATGTGTTGGAGGAAGAATAGAAATAAAATCTATGCAAGTGGAGACAGGAATACATTAATAATCTCCACAGTAAGGTTATAAATTAGAATTATATTTCTTCTAGCCTGGGAGGGTATTTTAATCTCAACACTATGAACATTTCTCATGGCCCATTGCACATATGCCACCCACCAAGGACATTGAATCCCTGTTGTAAAGAAGATGCTGACCTCCAGAAAAGGTTCCATAGTTCAAGCTTAGGATGTCAAAATAGGAACAGATCCTATCCGACAGAGGCAGGGCTATGACTTCCGACTATTCTTGTTTTATCCCAGTGGGTTGTACTGTAGGATATCAAAGGCTTGGGAATTGCAAAGCGACCTACGGGATGCAGACACCAGTCTGTTCGTGCAAACGGAAGGTACGCAGCTAGACCCTCTTGGGGGTGATTTGCAAACTCTGAACTGTTTGGGATGAAATTCAGCACACAAATATATTTCAATATAAGGTACTGCGTGTTATATTGTGATATATTGCAATTACCTGCTCTCTATTACCCACTTCCTTTGAGAAGGCTCCTTTACAGTACTGGCATACGATATTACTTCTTCCTGCATCAATTATTAGTGCCTGGCAAAGGATGGCATTTAGCAGGTGGTCTCCCTCCAGCCTTTCTTCCTTGAGGAGTTGGATTATTTGGCACTGTGTGTCCTGAGCCCTCCTCTGTGCAGCAAGCTTTTCTTCTAGGCAGCCTTCAACAGAGCAGCCACCAGCCACCTCCAGCACCAAGTCAGTGGCCCTGTGCTCCCATGACAGTCGAGCACTGCTTCTCACACAGCATCTTTGAAGGTTTTTTCCCTTTTGTCTCCTTGCTTGACACCTGCTGGTCCCACTCATTCTGGAACCTGTTCTTTCTGATTTATTTTTTTTTTCTCTTAGCCTTTTCTCCTCTCCTATGTCTTTCCCTTGCCTCAGTGGCTGTCCGTAGGGAGCACCTCCTTTTCTGCCAGCTGAGCAAGCTTTGTTCAAAGCCAGACAAAAGCTCTCCATCACTGTTCTTGTTATGCAGGGGTCTACCCAGTAGGAAGCTGCCATGCCAAGTACCAGGGTGTGATAAAGTTTCCATGGGGGAGTTTCACTTTCAGGGTCTTTCCCTCTACTTCTCAAAAGTAGCAGTCTGCAATATCTGTCCTCCAGTATTTTCCCACAGCTAATTCATTATTTTAATTTTACATTGAGCCAAAATACTCTGTTTGGTCTTGGGTGAAAGGTAAGATAGGACATGTAGATCGAGGAGTACCATTTTCTCCTAAAGTAAGGGCCAAAGACATTACATTACTTTATACTGGGATTATCTAAAACCTAGGGAGTCTTGAACCAGAGTTTTTATTTTAAAAAACAGTCTATATCTTTTCATTTTCCAGAAAGAAAAAGCAAAGCCTCTGATGATCTTTCTGCAACAGGTCCTACAGGTGGGTTGGAAAAATTAGCACATCACCTTTTTTTGTCTGCAGAATGTGAAAAGTCTTTAAATTATTTCTCTCTCATTTCCTCACAGTAAATTATCATTTACAGAAGAGCTGCATATTCATACATTATGTAGGGGTCCTCAAGCATCCAACATTTTGTTTTAAGTGGGCACACATTTGCAAATGACCCTACTGCACGTGCCACGCCATGCAGAAGTGGGTCCCACAGAGCAGCTGCTCTGAAACCCACAAAAAGAGCAAACATGACTTTGAGGCAGGAAGGAAAAAAATAGGTCCCATCAGTCTGCTTCCCTACTTCCATTTACAAGGTTAAGTTGGTTACTTTAAAGCCTAGCTGGGACACTAAGGTTGACATCCCTATGAAAACCTCATACAAACAAAAGTGCCTAAGGGCTTTTGAGCCAAAAATGCTCCAGAGTGCAGAATCCCCTAAAGTCGTGAGGAAATATTTGGTTTTATACTGAGTCAGTTCTCCACACAAAATAATTTAATGGCATGCCATAAAAAGAGTAACAGCCATTGACCCAGGGACAGGCAAGCTTTAACCGTTATCTCCCAGTAAAAAAACCCACATGCCACTTGTCAGGAGACTGATTGAAGAAGTTGTTCAGCTCTTAATAGTTCAACAGCATGAAGTAGCCACGTGGAGGCTGGGGAGATGGAAGTCAGAAACAAAGCATAGAAAATTTTGTTCAAAGCAACTTAAAAGACACTTACAAACCTGATATTTCCAATGGAATTATAATAATCACAGCTTCCTGCTAGGGCTGGACACTATAGAAACCTATGGGGTATTTCTTATCTGATGCAAGGGATGCCTTGCAATCAAGCCAAAGTATACTCAAGCAAAACTGGTACCAATTGTACCAACATCCCAACATGCAATGTCAAATGTAGGAGAAATCATGCCAGACCCTTGGAGGAAATGAGGATTTTTAATTGGAATTACGTGAAATGTATAAAATGTTATTACAACTTCAAGCATAAGAGCGAATTTTTGCCTTTTAACTTGCTCCAGTGAAAGGGTTTAAAAAGAGTTCTCCTTTCTTCAAGAGTGATCACACGGTGTCATTTGAAAACATACAGTTAGAGAAACAGATACAACCCCTGATGTACTGAAGTACTGGGGACCCCAGGGGCATTCACAGTCTGGACTGTGCTTCATCCAGGCTTTGCCTCATCGCTTCTGGGTCTGGAGTACTATGTGTTCTTGGGACTGCTGATCAGTCTGTCATACTGAATCTGAAATGTCTGCATGTTCTCAGGTTCATTCACGTTACGGATACATTTTGAAAACAAGTCACTATACACTGCCCATGGCACTCAAACAACAAAAATTACCTTCTACTTTGAAAACATTGCTGGAGAAAACAAAAGTTTATCAGAAAATTCCATATTGCAGAATTTTAGATACTGTACACAACACGTGCAAAAATCTTCACAGCTCTAGATCCCCTTGCAAACCATTTTAAACCAAACAGTGCTAAGGGAGGCAGCATTTGGAGACTTGGATTAGAAGTGGTATCACGGTCACAGTGACAGCTTCCACAGCAAGTTTCAGTCCAAGGGAAAATGCTGACTTATGATCTGCTACAACTACAAATCCTTTATGGGGTTATCTATGACTCCCTTCTCCAACTGCAAACTGCTGGTTAACATAGAAAGACAAGGAATAGAATGTACCTTGTAAACCAGCCAGGGCCTTAAGTAACACATCCCAAACACAGCTTTTGCATTGTTTTAAAATGCTCTAATTTGAAAGCCAAGCAAGCTAATTATTTTTTTTACTTCCAGTGCCTTTGATATCGGTATTTTGTCAATACAAATGGATGATATCTAAGTTTACATTGTACTGTAATAGTTGCCACAGCTCTCACAAAAGAGCAGGTTAATAGGGAGGACACAGGGAAGAGAAAAGGCGGCAGCCAATTTAGAGACAGGAGAAACTAAATTCTTCCCAGCTGTCTGGCAAAGAGCTATCTCCTTCGCTCACTTTTGGTGCACAGACTTAAACCCATCGCTTAATCTGACTGTGGTGAGCTAGAAAGGCTTATTTGCTCGCTGATGATACCTGTTGACCGGTTTCTCTCCCTCTCAGTTTCAAATCCTCTGTTGCTGTCAGCGACACATGCTTTTCTGCTCATCTGGGGTGGCCCAGCCTCATTAGCAAAGGATTTTGTGCATGTTAGTTAATTGAGCCCCATTCCCGCCACCTGCCACTCGCGAGCCTCATCTGCACACTAACTGCTTCTAATTGTCATCATACGGCCGGCGCGCCGCAACAACTTGAGAACAGACCCGTAGCAGCACGCGCAGGGCAGGGCTCTCCCGTGATCTAGGGAATGGCAGTGCGGTGAGCGGTGGCGAGTGGAACAATTCATCAGGGGACCAGATGTTTCGAGAGGAAAGGCACCTTGTGCTAACATCAGGTGCTAAAGCTTTGATGTTTATTATCATGTCAGGCGCTAAGTCGAGCTGCACCTCGCTGGTGAGGCGACTTGATAAATGGATTGGCGCGAGCCTCTCCACTGCCTTATTGACAATGGAGATATAAACGAGGGGGGAGCAAGTACAATGATTTAAACATATGTGAAGTTTTGCAGCTCATTAATTTACAGCGTAAATCCCACAGCAGAAGTCCCATCACTTGCTAGGACTAGACAGGACAAAGCATGAAGAAAAAGGTATTCCAGGGGGGACGAAGCTGTGAGAGGGAGTGGACAAATTGACCTACTATGTTTTTGACATCTCCAACGTTTATGCATAAACTGGTGCTGCTGGGCATCTTGTTCTGAGCAAATAAAAAAAGGGTGCAGTCTTTGATCTTGGAGGATCCAGCAGTGTAAGTGGGAAGTTCCCAGTTTCCACAGAGCTCTTAAATATGCAGGCTGTCCACACGTTGCAAAACAGTTCCCTGTCCTGAAGCATGGTGGTCTTAAAAGAGCAGATAGTAAATTACAATAGTAATTTTAAAAAGCAGATAAATTACAGTCGTAAAAAATGTCAAAGAGAAAACCAGAGAAATTACAATAGAAAATAATACCAAAAAGAAAAACAGGGGAAAATTAATGAGTTTTTCTGTGCACGGTACATTAGTGGCATTAATTGTAAAAGAGGTTTCCTGTACCACTTGGTAAGATATTTTCAGATAGGCTGTGAATGTGTTCTGACATTCACTTTTTTAAAGAATACATAGATATTCTAAAAACCAGGCTATTTCTGAGCTATATCTGTAAATGCAAAGGAGTATATTCTGATGGTGGGAAAACCTGATTCAAACATTGATAAACTCTGCCATCTGATACTCGGTTGCAGCCCAGTGTCAGGCTTTGAGATCGGTACTGAATGCACTGAAACTGGAACCACCTCATGATCCCACAATGCCTGCTTCACCCATTGGGATCGATTTCTTTCCACCAGCACCCCTCTGTGTCTGGGCTCTGGGTTTTCCCTGAATCCTGGTCCAGGATTCTCCATGGACACCCTGCAGCTCTGAAAACAAGGGATTTCTCCGGCAAACCAGACACTGAAGCAATGGTGAGACAACTGCTCTCTCAGGAATAACCTTCCCATGGCAGCATACCCTGCAATACAATTTTCTCCTTCAGACTCCTTTTCTCAACCTCTGCTCCCTACTGAAGATGGCTTCCAGGTGCTGTCTGAGGACTTCAGGACACTCCATACACCCCACCACCACTCCTCCCCTCCTGCCCTTGGCCATCTTTTGCTGGCTTAAGCCATTGATTGGTGAGATTGTGCATGGTCCATCCTCGATTTTCAAGACCTACCTGAGCAAAGCCCTGGGCAGCCTGGTCTGATCCCAGAGCTGGCCCTGCTTGGGGCAGGGGTTGGACCAGCGACCTCCTGAAACCCTTCCAACCTAACTTAAGCCCTCTGATAAAACCCATCCAGGACATTACAAACCAGGCAGGCCCCTGTATGCAACATTCAGTGAAGGATTCAGGACAAAAGACTGTTGTGAACCACCAATCTTTGACGGGGCTGGCAGTCCTAGAGATTGGGGCATCTCACCTTACTTGAACCTCTTGAAGGTTCAGCATCTCCACTGACTGCAGTTGACCTTCACAGTCAGTGGAGGAACCGGTCAGCACAGAAGCATGAACCACCCCGTGCGTCTCAAGCCCCTGCCTTAAGACAAGACAAATCCCTCTCTGGCAGAGCAGGTCTTTTTCCAAGTCTGCATCAAGCAGTCTGTGCAACCAGCTTGGGGTGGAAGTACAGCAAGACAAGATTGTAGGGGATTTTAGAAATGGTGCTTGGGCTCTCTCACAAGTTTTACTTCTTGTCTTTTTCTTTTATAGTGGAGAAGTGCAGACAGATTGTAAAAATCAATTCTACTGGCTCATTTTACTAAGAAAAGCCCCACATTTCTTAGATGATAATCAGGGAGGAAAACTATAACAGTCAGGGATATGATCTGCAGAGGAGGGTGATGCTCTTAAACCGTAATTCCAATTGATGTGGTAGCTTAAAACACGGTAGTTAAGTAAGAATGAACTGTGCTGGTGATCTCAAACCCTAGCCTGATTTCCAGATGTGCTAAGGTAAAATGGAGTGTTAGGTGAGTCCCCCTGGCACCTTGAAAAATCAGACAGCTTTTGTTTAGGCACCAAAATATGAGCAATTTCAATGCTTCATTTTGTGCACCCAAGATTAAGAAGTAATCCCTGTGACAGACCCCAGTTGTACAGCCACAGCACAAACTTCCCTGGCTCACGCGAGCCCAGGTTTTCAGAAAAGGTCAGGGCTGAATGAGAACATCTCTTACTGGATAGTCTTTGAACATCGTACTGTATTAGCCTCTTTTTCCTTTTTCTTTTTACATCTGTTTCTATAGACACCCATACTAGCAATGAAGCAATGCTTCAATTCATACTGGTTCACAAATGCCTGCCACTGATCCCTCGGTAAATAGAACCGCAGTCCCTTGAATGCAAAAGATCTAAAGAAATTGCCTTTTAAGTTGCAGACCTAAAGCCGGCCCATCACAATGCTTTTTCTTGTTGCCTCGCCTAGGATTTCTCTTTATTTTCCTTTTGTGGTTTTGTTTACTCAGTTAAAGATTACCCTGACAAAGGAAAAGAAAGATATTTTATTTTTAGAAACATTTTAAATTTTTTTAGGATAGGAGTGGATGCATCATTTTGTGCCTGAAGAGTGTACTCACTGTACCCTGTCCTCTGGTGCAAATGCAGTGTCAAAAAGACTCTACTGGGATGGTTTTAAGCCTCTTGGTTAACTTCTACAGGAGAGAGTTTTAAAATGTTGAATTAAAAAAACGTTTTTATCATTCCAAGACTTTCCTAAAATGTTTAACTCTTTGCAGCGTGGTGCTTAGGTACAGCAATAAGCAACTAAAAAATCTGTATGGGTAATTGATATATCATGCATGTCAGAAAATTACAAATACTTCATTGTAACAAATCTGAATTTTGTCATGTTACACTGATAGCCACAAAGAGTTTTAGCTCAGTTTGGCTTCTGCAGGTGACAGCAACATGAGAAAGGATTTTAACACCGTGAAGTGTCTGTGTAACAGGCAGCGCACAACTGAGTGGAGTGACACTGATTATTGGCATCACTCCACTGCCCGAAATTCTGTCAGGTTTTCAGAACACTAACAGCTCTCTATAAAATATTTTGCTCACTTTACAGAATATAATTTTTTAAAAATAAATTAATAAACTGATGTGCTAGGAGAGTGCTAGATGTAGAGAGCGTTAGTTCACTCTGATTTCTTTTCTGCTGTATCACAGAGCTCCTATCAGCAATAATAAGCCATGCTTTGTGTGCACTAACTCTGTAGTGGAATTACCTTTTTATTTTTTTTTTGAGAGCGAGCTTTGAGTGAAGTCTTAAACTCCAAAAGCAGAACACTCCCATAACTGCAGAGCTTAGTGTAAATGCATAATCCTTGATATACGTGATCTTTTTGTCCCCTGGCCTGTGAACCGGAGGCTGGGGCTTTGCTGCTCCAGAGATGTGGCAGACTTCAGAAGAAGAATGGCAGTTTGACACCATACTGTCACAGTGAAAGCGGGTCCTTCATGTGACCCAGGCCTGGAGGCTGATGCTCTGTACCCAATAACAGCTGAAGCTGCATCTGCCACGTTCCGTGGGCCCGCCACACCATGCTGTGTGACCAGCTGCCTCTGTTTACGCTCGGCCCCTCGCAGCCTTCTGGCCGGGCTGCAGCCAGCCGCAGCCCCGTGCTCCGGTGCGGGGCTTCAGATGTCGACGTGCACCAGTCACGGCACTGCAGGACGCCCAGCACATCGGGAAGGCTGGGGAAAGGGCTGCCGGCTCCGCAAGCTGGAGAGTGAAGCTGGCGAAGCCTCGTAGTGAGTGGCATCTTTGCACAGAGGAAGTCAGGCTAAAAACTCTCTAGCAGGGAAAGGGAGTGAAGCTCTGGCAGAGCCACTGAAGATAATCACCTTAAAACCTCTTTTTATTAAAAATAAATCATCTGTGCTGCTCTGCAACAGCGTAGTCTTAATCCAATCAGATGGCATTCCATACATCCTGCAAGCAGCGATAGCTAACGCCACTTTCCTCGTGCCATCTAGCAGGTGTACGCGCAAGGTGACACAGAAACCCCCGATTCGGTGCAGCAGTGAGTCTTTATCATGAGCTTACTCAAGTCTTTATCATGAGCGCAGTAAACGCCTTCTCTCCACCTCCTTGGGGAGGAAGGGGAAGGGCCCCATCCTGCAGTTCCAATATCACAGGAAGAATTTGTGGGATCAGGATACCTGTGGCCCAGCTATCTTTCCATCTTCCCAGAAAACAAAACGATTGCACTTCATCAGCCCCCCTGCTGATTGCTGCCACGACACATCACTTCCCGTTCATCCCTTAAGGATGGCCCTGGGACCACAGGCAGGAATCCCTTTGACAGAAAATAATTTGGTCTTCCACAATGAGATTTTCAAAGTAGTAATAAAATTGACACTGTAATAAGAGAGTGCTAGACCTAAAGGCTCAGGACGAGCCTCCCAGGAGGCCGGTCCCAGCACTGCTTGGCTGAGTGTGCTCCAAGTGCCCTGGGCTTGGTCAAGAGCATCAGTCAATGTGCAACTGGTACAGCCCTCCTGTGACAAAAACAGCGCTGCACTGTGTGTAACTCAGGCCCTGTGGCTTTGCTGCAGACAGCGCTGACTCCTGAGTCTCTGCCTTTGAGAAAAGTTTAATTAGTTTTGATTACTGCTTTTACCTAAATGGAAAGAAAAAGAAGCACAAAACATAGCAGAGCTTCCTTCAAACCTTCCTTTACGCATGACAGCAAAACTTCTGTCCCAGTCACCAATATCTCTCTGAGTCAAATACTGTGGACAATTTGGAGGTTCTTTCTTTGACACTGATCTGAAAAGACTTTTTCAAAATAAAAATACTTCTTTCAATATTAAGAAACTACTCCCACAGTCTTAGCTTCTGCTACTCTTTTCCCACCATTTCTCAGTTTAAAAATTATTCTGATGCTGCAGAATTACAGCCAAGAGCAGACAGAATCATGGATGCTGCTAATTTTTTTCTTTTTTCTCCCGCTAGATTATTGAGGACAGCAGTCTAACAAAGATTAAGAGACACTGAGCTAAATTCCAGTTCTCCATAGCTAGGCAAAATGTATAAAGGAAAGGAAGATTGATCCTTGGTAATTCACCAGCATAACAGCCATTTAAGGTAAATGCTGCCACTCCTACACTGAAGATGCAATTAAGTAGATTGTCAATAAGAATGTGAACAGCAGTCAAGCACCCTGACAACAGTTTTAAACATGTTATGGAAAGAGTTGTCACTAGAAATCCTGTTTAGAGCTCTAAAGTCAGGAGGTAGGACCTGCTAAGGGAAGACCTGGGACATTAGCCCTGCCTCTCTCATGTTGAGTGGTACCCACTGTCAGTCTGGAAGGAGGGCAACTCCACCTCCCAGAATCAGAGCTGACGGAATTACAGCACCCCCACAGATAAAGCCAAGGACAGCAGTGATGGTCCCTTACCCAGAACACTTCCTCCCAACCCAGGACACCCCAAGACAATTCCCTTTGCAAATGAAAGGGATGGGGAAGCACCTCTTCTAGCCACTGAGTGCAAGCTCAAGCCACAGGGGACTGCCACATCCTCCACAGCCTTCTCTGCACTCAGCGTGGCAGATGACAGCCTCCTCTGTGCAACACACACCCCTGCGCATTGGCAGGGGGAGGGACGAGTGTTTTCTTAGTACAGTTACAGCATTTGGGACAGGAGAAACTAGGATAACTCACCCTGCTCTACTTAATCTTTAAATAGTTTGCATTTTTTATTTTCCTCCCTAGAATGCCTGTCTGGTTTTTTAGAAGGTGCAGTAGATGCTCTTCACCTGGGACCTCAAGTTACTGGATTCCTGTTAGAGAGGGCCATATTCCTGTTGTTCGTCCACTGAGCACTTGTCACAACATGAAATAGAGGTTCAGGTACTTGTTTCTGCCAGAATACACATATAAAAAGCTGCCAGCCTTCTCTTTAACAACATACATTAATGCCCACTTTTTTCTTCCACTTGTCGAGCCCCAGTCTTGGAAGACCTTACAGCATAGTCCTGAGGGCATTCATCACAGTGCTGGAAGACCCCGGGTCAGGTTCCTTTGGGCACAAGTGGAAGTTAAACCACATTGCTGGCTACTAGAAAAACAGCATTTGCAAGGAAAGTAGTAGCTGTGCTCTGAGGAAGCCGGGTGAGCCATGTCTGGGAAGCAAGACTGGTAGTGACTGACAGATTCATGGGTCTCAGCTCAGCATGTCAGACTGCGCACAGAGATTTGGGGGACTGCATCGTTCGGATTAGAGCAGGGCTAGGCACACTTCTAAGCAGATACTTAAGCAGCTCCAAGGTTAGGCAGCACCCTGATCATCTAACACCATAAGTTTGGGAGCCTATGGGATCAACTGATGCCCAAGTCTTCAGGTGGCACAGGCTGCCCACCCTTTACTCAGACTGGTCTCTAGCCCATTTGTTGAGACACTTTGGTGAGAATGGCAGGTACCCACAGTTGTCAGTCGTTCATATGAAAATAGAGAATTGCAGAGAGACCCTGTGATAAAGAAGCAAGCTAGATATATTAACAGATTAACTGGAGACCTTGCCTCACTTTCACCATTAACAAACACCTTCTGAGAGAAAAAGGTACCTAGGCTTTTCTCTAAGGAACACGGTTTAGCGGTGGACTTAGCGGTGTTAGGTTTACAGTTGGTCTCGATGATCTTAAGGGTCTTTTCCAACCTAAATGATTCTATGATTCCATAATTGAATACAGTTGAAATTTTGTTCAATGTTTTGATTGTGTTCTTTGCATGATTACTGCAAAGTGTCATTCAGAAGTCTCCTCGAGGGTAAATCCTCAAATGGTGTAAGCTGGCATTATTCCCTCAAGAATGTGGCTATGAATATTTAAAAATATTTACAAACTCTTGAAGCCATTCACTCATAATGGGTGCACAGAAGCTGAGCAGCAGTATGCATTGGAACAAGAAGTCACACATTACTGTAAAGGTTGCTAGTATTTTCCTGACACCAATCTAGGTTTTGCAGTTATGCTGCAGCTTCCAGATGGTGAGGGAAGGCTGAACTTTAGCAATTAAATTCAGCACTGATTTCAAACATGGAAGGTCACCTTCAACCTTTCCTCTACCTAACCTTAAACTCTGGTGAGGAAAAAGAATGGGGAAAACAGTTCTATCTGCTCAAATGTTTTGTTGGGGAAAAAGAAAAATATTCACAGCCTAAATCTCAGCAAGGACAGAAATGGTGGCTGTAGCACAGAAACTAGGAGAGATCCAGCTGGAGCTTCACATCCTACAGATGCAAGGACAGCAGGAGTGGAAAATGCTGAACACTTGCAAGGATCAGATCTCAAACACAGCACGCTGGCAGAGGCTCCTTCGTTCTCACCACGTTGCTGTTTTTAACATCCACAACTGCTTGCTTTCAGATTCATATTCCACATATAGCAAAGAAGCATCAGGCTGAATGAGCACATGCAAAAGTTTCTATTTCTATAAATCACTGTTCTTTAGCAATAAAAAGTGAAGAAATGTGAAATTATCCAGCATACAGTTTGAGGATGGAAAATTAATAATTTTAAATAGTCCATGAAGACATTTCCTATAAGCATACACACAGATGAATGGGTCTCCAAAATTATCCCAGTAATTTGTAGGTGACAACTAACTATTAATATGTAAATTGGTTTTAGTAACTTCTTTTCCATCAGAGTGAGCACCATTAAGGGTTACATGACAACACCTGGTGTCACGGCTGTTCACAGTCAGTTTCTACACCTTTGTGAGGACAGCTCACCAGCACAAGCCAAGCTTCACTCAGTCACGCTGATGAGCGCCTGGGCACCAAAGTCTAACTTCACATGAGTCATGACCCTTTTTGTCTCAGATGGGCTGCTCATCCATCCTCAGCAGTCATGTCATTCACATACCCAGTGGAGAATCCACCTGTGCTTACAGGGCTGTTGCTCACGTCACATGTGCTGGGCTGATGCTTCCAGCCTCATGCAGGCAGTTGGGATTGTCTTGCTGGAGTTCATGCAGCTGTTTGCAACATGCAAAGCTTCCTGTGGGTCTGACTTTCAAAAACCAAATGCCTTCTGACCTCATATTGCTCCCTTACAGACATTTTTTATTCAAACCATTCACACTCCTGTTTCACTCCAGCCTTGCTGACCTCTTTCATTTAGCAAACTGTAATTCACTTGCCACTATCTGCGGGTGGCGATGGTTGTCTGCCTGGTTTGCTTGGGATGGATCTTCTGTTTTCATTTCTTTGACCAACTCTCTACCTGGACTCTTAGCACTAATTTAGCCTCCAAAGGCAACACCCTGGGATTATAACAACAAAACCATTTTCTCTTTGCAATCAGATTAAAGTTATGTTACGATTTATATTTATATGCTGTGCAGAGATCCTCTGACATATGTGAAGCATTTCAGAGTTCCTTCATTCTCCCAGGTACCCATGGTTTGTAGATACAGAAGGAAGCACTATTTCAAACTATTTCTTTTCAGATGTTTCTAAAAAACCTTTGGGTCTAACAGGATTATTAAGTGCTACAGCCTGCTGTTCCAGATATTTTCTTATTTTGTTTTCATATCTGACAGCTTACATGGAAAAATTTAAATAAATCACCCATAAAATCTGAGAAGTCTGCGCTGTTCAGTTCTCAGACCACTGCAGAGCACAAGAATTGTTCCAACTGGCTAACACAAAAACCTGTTCAAAGGTGGAGTTTCACATATCAAGGCTGAAATACATCTTTTAATCTCTCTTTTCCAAAACCAAGCTGCCACACTATCTACAACAAGATGATTTTTTAGAACAAAGTTTCTTTGCTTTCAGGCTGAAGGGAAGGATTTTTTGCAGTACAAGATATATTTCCACAGGAGTAGTTCCAATGCCTTAAGATTTGCATCTGCCAACAGCTAAACACCCAGATTAAAATTAAAGTGTTGAATTTGGTTTGTAGGACCTTTTGTGGATTGGGGCATTCCTCTTTGAAGGACAGTATGTTTTATCCAGGCCATGCTGACCCAGAAATCCACTGCATTATTGTGGCAGTTTTAGCGTGGCCGGCAGCCAAACACCACACAGCCGCTCGCTCACCCTCCCCCACCCAGGAAATGGGGGAGTGAATCAGAAGGGTAAAAGTGAGAGAACTCATGGGTTGAGATAAATTTAATAATTGAAGTAACATTGAAATTAAAATAACAATGATAACAGTAATAATGGAATATACAAATGAGTGATACATGGTGCAATTGCTCACCACCTGCAGACCAATGCCCAGCCAAGTCTCCAGCTAGCAATTCCAGAGCAGAGACAGTCCTGAAACCAAAACTGCAGTCCCCGAAGAGAGAGAGCCCAATAGATCCCCTAGATTCGGCCAACCCTCATTAATATACTGAACATGACATTATATGATATGGAATATCCCATTGGCATATCCAAATGCCAATTAGGGTTTGCTAATTTACTACACTCCTCTCCAACCCCCCAAGTTTCTTCTGCACCTGCAGACCAGCAAAACATGGGAAGTTGGAATGTCCTTGATTTTCTTAGTAACAACTAAAACAACATCATGATATTATCAGCATTCTTCTCATAGCAGATCCCATACTGAAACCAAAACACAGCATTGTTCTAGCTACTAAGAAGAAAATTAGCTCTATCCTAGTGAAACAAGGACAACCATTTATATTGGAGCTACCAGGAAAGTATAAGGGTCTCCCAGCTTTGTCTGCTTTTCACCAGATCAGTCCTACAGCTCTGAATTCTGCACGTGGCAGAGCCCATCTATTTCAGTAAGCTCAGCTACAGGGAGAGAGGATCTAAGGCCTCATGGAGATGTGTTCTTCTAGAGGTTTAAGCTGAAGGGCTGTATTATGCTTTTTATGAACTCATTGTTTCAGTTTGGCTTCCTTAATAGCGTGTAACTGTAATAAACTTCAACAGAACTGGTATCTTTGTACCACAATCCTTGCATACTATTTTAAATCATAAATTCCTAAAACATTTATGCTCCTGACAATTCAAGAGATTTATTCTGATGAGTGAGGAAATTCAAAAGAGTCTGTAAAAGCTTCTGTATCACTCCAACCATGCCTCAAAATCCTGGCTCCACTGACCCAGTAGCAAAATTATATGTGTCCCTACTAACCGGCCACACCTCAGTAAATGAGAGTCTTCACGTGTTATCTTCTGTTCCGATTCTGAGTGATTCTATTTTAATTAAACAGAGATTTTAGGAATGACCTCTAAGCTTCCTGAAAAATCAACCATGCTGTCCTCCAGCCCAGCAATGACTTTCATATGATGCTTCTCATCTCCTGTAATAAATTCACAGATGGACCATACTTGTCCTTCCAATGCCTAAGAATAATTCCTAAGTACTGTTCCCAGGGGATTTGATTTAGTTTACACACATCTGCTGAGATACGTGTCTTTGAGCTCAGATTAAGTCTTTGTTTGACTATATTTTAGCATTTGTGAAACTACTTGGCAAGAATGGCCTTATTTTATTCATTCAAAACATGTGCTGATTGTTGCCAGTGTGATCTGAACACCTCCGACAGAATTGTTGTCTTTCATTGCCAACTTATTCGCAGGGAAAAGGAAACCAATCGCAGAAAATGGTCAGCCAGCCACATTAGCCCTAAAGCTGTACTCCCTCAGTCTCTCTTCTTTATTTAAAAAAATCAATTGTTCTATTTTTGAGCAAAGGCATTTCAGACTCAAATCCTCTCCTAACTCGACTAGTATTGTTGTGCTTTATTAGCCCCCTGTCTCAGCTTTATACCTGTTTTGCTCATTACTCTTTGACGTGCTGCGTATCAGACAAGGGGTGTTTCAGTTAAAGCATTTTATCTTTTGTGGCAGAGAAAGGACTAGGAAACTGCAAAAGCTAAGCTCACAACTGGCTCTCCAGGAGAAAGGTGAGGATGCTGAGAGCATGGATGTAGCCTGCAAAAGTAAAACATGTCTTACAAAGAGTACATGACACTTCCAGCTATGTCCTGGACTGCCTCAGCACTGTACAACTTAAACTTTCCTTTTTGAGCATAAACCACTGAGTTTGTCCCACGGCAAGACCACAAAGCTGCTGCCTTTGAACCTGCAGTGAGAATCTGTGCAGCCCAGCACCTCAGAAGGACAGCATATCAGGGCTTGAAGTTTATGCAATTTTGTATTACACAACTGCATTAATTTGTTGATCTGTTCTTTTCAGTAGGTCTTGTCTTCTCCCACTTGCATAAGATCTACTTCATGTTACGTCCATGAATTGTGTTATGACACCATCGACCAGAACCACATTGCCCAGGAGAAACAATATCTGTGTCTTTGTAGAGGAAATATGGCACATGGTGAGTTGTGGCCTTCCTCTGGTGGCTTATCAAGTCATCATAGGGCAATGACCTTCCTCATCCTTGGTGTGCAAATAGTTGGCTGGTCCACACTGCAACATAAAATGTGCCAGCTCAGATCTCTCCTAGTGGGATTATTCTGATTATTATTTTCACAGAGAAAAGGGGAAGATCCAGCTGTCTGGGGACACAAGGAGCCAGTTCTTACCCTCTCCTTCAGGAGCAGTTTGTAGTGTAGGTGGATGCAAAAGGGTATTTTTGGGAAAGAGAATCAGGTTCCTCCTCCGCACTGTGCCCCCACCCACTGAC
The DNA here is from genome assembly GCF_000700745.2 of Antrostomus carolinensis. NCBI lineage: Eukaryota > Metazoa > Chordata > Aves > Caprimulgiformes > Caprimulgidae > Antrostomus > Antrostomus carolinensis. Next base: position 18,829 of record NW_010286329.1, read on the forward strand.
AGAGGGGACTGGTTACTGTTCATGCCCCTCCAAGGCAAGGACATCCAAGGGGCCAGGGCAGTAACCTCCACACTCCCATCCCTGCACTATCCCACTATGGCAACCAGCCTGCCTTGGGCAGATTTATCCCATGCCTAAGGAGCTCTCCATTGCACTTTTATCAGGACCTAAGCAGCACCTCCAAGCACAGGCATGGACCAGCACCACATTGCACGAGGTGCTGCACAAGACAGGTCAAAGCAATGGCCTCTCCTCCGAACAGCAAGCAGAGGACACACGCAAATAAAACCACCAGCAGGTGGTTGCTGTACAACTACGGTACTTCTAGAAAGCTGCTGGATGTTTTGTAGAAACAAATGGTTTATGGTTTATAAGTCATGCTTTAAAACTTAACATAGCTGATGCCACAGGAAGCCCAGCCAAAGGAAGTCAGAAGCCTTAGGACCCGTGTAACCCCTCACACTTAACCACAAAGAGCAAGCCCAGGCTAGCTGGAGCTTCTTTCACCAGACACACTCCCCTCACCACAACTACATAAGCACAGTTTTGTGTTCCCTTTGTGGGAAGAGCTCTGCCCAGAGACAGAGTTATTCTGACACTTGAACTGATGTTTGTAAGTGCAGATGCAACAAGACCTACCCTGTTCAGAGCACAGTCCCAGAAGTTTTGGGAAGCATTACCCATACAGGGCTGGTCCCTTCTCAATGCTCCTTAAAATTTTAGAACTGAGATGTTGTCTTTCTGTTAGCTGTATAAGTGCCATACTATGTATTTTTCCTTCCATGCATTTTCCTCTGTTTAGAGCACTCTTTACTTAGAAGTGCTAGCAAAGTTCTTCCAAATTTGTTCCTTTGATGTACTTGGTTTCTGTGGGGAACTTCTCATGTCCAGCTCAGTCTGGGGACAAACAGTAGTGCCCTTGCATATTATCCTACCTTTTATTCAGAATTAAAATCATTTTAAAAATGAAAACCAACTAAAATCTCTCCCATTCCAGCATATTCTTAAGCATTCTGGACAGGAGCTGTGTGGCCAGTGGTAGGTTGTTAAGTCTTGGGCAAGACTGCCAAACAGAGGATGAAATAAAGCTTGCTGCTTTCAAAACATTAAAACTTCTTTTATTTTACCTCCCCGTCTCCTGGGGTGGCCATGTTCCCTTAGCACAGGGTAAGTATGCTGCAACCATCCCCATCCCAGCAGTCCCACCGTGCACTGGAGAAGAGCAGTCAGTCTTCACACTCCTATCCAATTTCTGTATGACTTAGATTGCTCTTCTTAGCTCCCCCTTATTCTTTTAGTTTAATTACTGTTAGAACAAGCCCAAATATTTGGGTACGTATCATAAAGTCAACTTTTAAATAAGGACTTGTTGCATTGAAGTTATTTAGTACCACCAAGTCCCCAAGCTGTTCCCCCATAAAGTCCCTCTTCTTCACTGCTAAGCATGGTGAACAGCAGTCACAGCTGGGAGGGGAGAAAGGGGCTTAGACAGGAAACATGGCCATGCTGTGGCCTTGCCAAGCTCTCTTAAAAGTGCAACTGACAAGTGCTCAGTTGTCTGCAATGGTTATGATCTCCTCCAATGTTCCCATTATGTAAGCAGAGCAACAGCAAAGGTGGCTGGGAGCCCAGGCATTTTCATAGAATCATAGAATGGTCTGGGTTGGAAGGGACCTTAAAGGTCATCTAGTTCCAACCCCCCTGCCATCAGCAGGGACACCTTCCACTAGACCAGGTTGCTCAAAGCCTCATCCAACCTGGCCTTGAACACTTCCAGGGAGGGGGCATCTACAACTTCTCTGGGCAACCTGTTCCAGTGTCTGACCACCCTCACAGGAAGGAATTTCTTCCTAATATCTAATCTAAACCTACCCTCTTTCAGCTTAAAGCCATTACTTGTGGGGTCTCATGAGAGCAGAGTAGTAGGTCAAAATCACCTCCCTCGACCTGCTGGCCACGCTTCTCTTGATGCAGCCCAGGATACGGTTATTGGCCTTCGGGGCTGCAAGCGCCCATTGTCGACTCAGGTTGAGCTTCTCATCCACCAGTATCCCCAAGTCCTTCTCCTCAGGGCTGCTTTCAATCCATTCTTTGCTTTTCTAGGCTTTGGGAAGTCTTGGATTACACGCCACCGATTTGGGGCAACTTGTTTATCTGCCCGTATAACACCTCAGTTCCTGGCCTCTGAAATGGAAGGAAGAGCAGTTCTTTACACACCAGGGTGGAGCTGCAAAGATAAACCTGTAGTTCTTGTGGCAACAGTGACCAGCATGTGAAAGTGTGAGTTGTGCCGAGCTCATTATCACGCTTGCACACCAGGCAAACATTTCCCTTCCCATGTCCCTCTCTGGAGCACTAAACAAGACTTATAGCAGAGGAGAGGCCAGGGCTGTAATACGGCGGTGCCCTTATAGCTGCAGCCAGAGGAGACATCAGAGAAAGCAAAGGACGCAGGAGCTGCCAGAAGCTGAGCGAGAGGAGCGGATGTTTTGCAAGCGTTCAGCGTACAGCCATCAGGGAGGGTGTTACCCCGTCTTTTATACCAACACATGGCAGTCTCAGTGTGACTCCATGTTGGCTGTTGTGTCTCCAGGAAAGCTGAGAAGGAATGCAAACTCTGGCACATGAGACTACCCATCCATCCTTTGGAAGAACTGATGGGAGCTTTTTGTAAGGCTGCCAAAGGGAAAAAATAGCAACACAATTTACCTGGGAACAGATGGGCCTTCCTAGGCAGCCAGCCTTAATTAACCAACAAGACAACTTAACAGCCTCGGGCCGCGGCACATCGCTGAGGCCTCGCCAGCGCGGCGCAGGGCAGCAGCCCAGCCAGCCAAGAAGCGCCACGCCAGGAAAAGCCCTGGACTCAGAGCAGCAGCGCGGGGGCGGCCGGCGAGTCAGAGATGTCACTTGTTCTTTGCTCTCCCTGCTGCTCCTCCATATCACGCTGCTGACACCGGAGCACGGGGCTGGCGCTCGGGAGGAGAGGCAGCAACCCAAAAGGCCAAGGACGTTTCCCTTCCAGGACAGGGAGGGGAAGCGACACGCTGTGGTGCCGAACCTGAAAGCCTGCCAGGAAAACAGGAAAATGCCCCCTCCCCAGCTGCTCAGAAGAGGTCACCTGTGGTGCCTTGTGTCATCTATTTTCGCAGTTTTATCAGAAGTTGAGAGTTGCAAAGTTAATTTGGAAGCTCTCAAAGGCAGATGGGGAGGGGTAAAGGGAAGGAGCACAAAGGGATTGCATTCATGATGCTGGAGGAAGCCTTCTCACTTGACCAATTAGCAATTTTCTCTTCATTTTCCAGCCTCTACGTGGTTCTTCCTCAGCAGCTCTTCCCACCAGGCTCAAGAGCCATTAGTGAGTCCCAGGTGCCCCTTTTGTAACAGTAAATGTTGCTGGATATCAGACATGGCTGAGACAGGGCCTCCATTTCAAGCTGTGCATCTGCTGGCTTTCCAACTCACACATTCACTTTCTTACTCTTGTCCTTAACTTTTTTCTGGGCTTAAAAAGAAGAAATCATTTTGAGGAGAGTCTCAAAAACATCCCTTACACATCTGAATACCTAGACAAGGAAACCGGTGTATTTTTGCCTTTAAAATGATGGCACATACTCCTTTTCTGCACGCAATTCAAACTGGCCAGATTTAAAATTTTAAAGCTATGCACAGAGTGAAATTGTAAATAATGAAATCTACGCATGGGACCTGCTGTGAGTTACACAGGGTTTTGTTGAATCTGCTATTGGGAACTACAGCCCAAGAGCAATGATAGGCTAAGACTAAAGACCAGCATTGAGTAACAAATAAGACAATTTCATTTTTTGTATATGTTTCTGTATATACATGTGTCTATCTAGCTGTGTATACTCAAATCCATATGGAGGCTGAGGATCTCACTTTTCCCTTTATTCCTTTCCCCATTTTTAAGAAGTTTTTTAAAATTGTCTTAAAAACGCTGCCGATTAGACTTGGATTATTCTGTATATTCAGCCAGTGAATCGCTGACCATGCAGTACAGGGCTATCAATAATTTAACTTATAGATAATCCAGAAAGCAAGTACAATTCTCCATTTCTACCCTACTGTGTGTTGCTGTCCTACTGGCGCCATATGTTTGTCTCGGTGGAAGCTATTTCTCTACACCAAATCTGGTTACGTTTGAGGGGTCACATTCCCTTTGATGTGGAACCTTTAAAAGCAGTGGGAAACCATTGTTCCCAGCACAGTAATTGTCAGAGTACATCTTCTCCTATAGACTCTGCTTAGCAGTATGAAAAGCTCACATCCACATGGCCAAAGCAAAACTAAAAGTAGGTACACTAGTTTCTGTGATTATTGAATTAATCTTCACAATGTATGGACATGGTAATTTCAGACTCTCTCTTCCTTATGGATGGCTAAATTATAATCACTTGCGTAGTCATAAATGGGTAGCCAGTTAGCTGAAGAATTTTTTTTTTTCCTATAGAAATCAGACTGTTAGGTTTTGCGCTAATCTTTGCATTTAAGAAAGTGTCAACTGCCTTTGAATGTCTGGGATTTTCTTTTAAGGCAAATTGGGAAATTTCTAATAGGATAAGTAAAAGATAATTAGCTTCTAATTTTTTATGTCATTTAAAAGATGAAGAATATTCCCTCCTCTTCTCTGTTAAATGCAGCTGAGCAGAGCTTTCTTTAAATGATGAGCAGACAGCAAGGCAATGTGAAGGTAGTCTTCCTCCCAATCTAAGCAAGTCAAGCCCAGTACTTGAAGGCCAAACACATTCTGGTAGGTTGCAGTCAGCCAAAAAGATGAAGAAAACATCATGAAAGGAGAATATATTATTTCTGAGACCCTTTCTTTTCCTCAGATCTCTACTATTGCATTTCAAATAAGTTCATAGCATATGACTATGGTTAGAGCCTTTGGACAGACAGCTTTGGGTCTGACAATATCAGGAGGGATCCAACATTTAGATGAAAAAGAAACCGTCTTTTAGCATTCCCCACAGCCAGCCTGATGTCCATACCAAATGGAGGAGTTTTAGCCCTCCGGCTTACCTCCCTCAGGCAACTCTTAAAAAGCAACACACAACTCCTGATCATTAATGATTCATTATCTGTACCCTTCTCTTTCTCTCTTTTGTTCTAACTGTCACAGTGTAATTCTTTGTCTATTTACTGTGTATTATTGGCCAATAACACTTTGTAGAGTCTTTAAAAAAAGCTGTTTACTCAGAGTCAATAACACATTCATCCACAAGGCGTTAATGCTCTCACATACACTGAAGAGGACAGTTTCAGAGGGCTGCTCAAATCCCACAGCATTGTTCATGGGGATTTGTGCACAAACTTCTGCTTACCACTCCTTGGAAATCTACATTTAATTCCGTTGTGTATGGTAATGAGGCTGCAGTGTGCTAACATTTCCATGGCTAGGAACCCAAACAACTCCACAGAATATACTTTTTATGTTATTGTCAGTCATTGATCGGGTAGTTGGTTGGATTTAGTTGTTAGGACAAAGGTGAAAGTCTATCTGCAGCTGAAGAATTCCTGATCAGGAGAGGTATTGGAGGAGATATAATCTAACTAGAACAATGCACTGCAAACAACCAAATACCATGTGCAGCAACAGCAGCAATCCTACGCCTGGTGGCAAAGAGAAGCCTCCAGGACTACTTGTACACTGCCTGTGCAATGGATTCAGGACATGCCATCTCAGCACTGGGGATCTCCATCAAAATAGACCTTACACAACAGCAAACCTACAAAGTTTTGAAGGACTTTTCAGAACCATGGGATACACCAGCAACTTAGGTATATACCACTGGAAAGAGTTGCTGAAAAGGAAAACCAAAGAGAAACATACCCTCAGAAAACATAAATATGAATACTAAATATATCTACTATATCAGACTTACTTGATTTATAGCATCATACACATGGATTGTCCTAAACACTGTCTCTATTACACGCTACTGTTAAACTAAACTCATCAAGCCAAAAGCTTGAAATTACTGCTCTGGTAAAGAAGAACTGCTGGAAGACCCACTGTTAAATCCTAAATGCAGGGGATTTATCATTAAGCATTTGAGATCTGTTGCATCAAATCCCTCTGATAAATTCAGTGGATTAAAGCTAACACAGAACTATTAGATTTATCAACGGAAAACACAATAAAGGAACTGATAAAGGTTATTTCTAAAGAGTAACCATATTTTAACATATCTCCAAGTTAAAGCCAGTGATCTTTCTGAAGAAAACATGGAGTTTGGGCATGATTTGTTCAGGTAGTTACAGCACAATAAGAAATAATATGATGAAAATTATTTCTTCCCTTATCCTCTGAATTAAGTATATTTTCCTTCAAGAAAGAAATACGATCTCGTAACTGAAAAAACCATGAAAACAAAATGCAGCTAGTGAAACTAATATTTTCTCCCCCCAAAGAATTTTTTTCTCTTGAATCCTCTGAAGTATTACAAATAAAAATTCTGCATCACATCAGTTTTCTCAAAAAACGTGCTGTTCATTGTTTTGAAACTAATCTTTCACAACATGTACTAATATTTTCAGTGATGAAAAAACTACTAAATAATATGAGACAAAGTTTCTTTGTTTTAAGCATCACAAGAGGACATACTTATGTGAACAACTTGTGTTAAGGATGTGGAGAGGATTAAAAATAAATAGATCATAAAAAGAATGCCTCAATTGCAAATATATATTTATGAGACAGGGTAACTCTCATGTAGACACTGAGAAATAACTTTATCCCAAATAAGTTCTAGTGGTGTTAATTTATTTCTACTAGATTTTACATTTTATGGCAGACCTCACCTGATAGAATAGCTGTAAAAATGATTTACAAACCATAACTGGGATCAAACAGAGTTAAAGATCGAAAACTTCTTTTTGAAAGTCAGTATCATTATTTTCATGTCACAGAGAAGAAACTGAGGCACATATAAATACAGATCAGCAAGCAAGTTAAGAAAAAGAAACGTACCCAAGGTCTCCCACTACACAAAATTCAACAGATACCAAATAACCACATTAACTGTCTCTGAAACTGCTGGGAACCCTTTTACAACTTAAGGTTTTCATCAACCATAACACAAGGATAATTTGGACAACTTTACAAAGGGATTATCAGAACTGATCGCTTTGTGGTATTTGGCACTATGTTTGCAAGTATAAATATAGATTAGGGTAAAATTTATTTTCAAAGGAAATAGATGATAAGGTTTTTCTAAAATAAAGTTTAAGAAATATGGTTAGTTCATTCTTTTGTAACTCCAGGAGCTGTAAAGCTTTAGCCTTTGAAAATTATCTGTTCCTTCATTTATTTTAATCCTCTCTGGATTTCCATCCATTATTTAGAAGTGTAAAGCGAGTTGTTTATGCAAACAAGGAACATGATAGTTTTCTGATTTTATATGCAGAATCATGACATTCCACTGCAATGCATTATTAGCATAATAATACTTTGCACTTTTATAGTGGCTTCCATACAAGGAATTCAAAGTGCTCTGAAGAAATTGCTGCTTTGTCCATTCAAATTTATCTTGCCAAATCGGTTAGGAAAACATGTTTCTGCAATCTTTCAACTGCTCTCAATTAAATAAACTGTATTTAACATAATGTGAAAGCTTTATAATTCCAACTGGTTCAAAAACTGTTGCTTTTGAATTAATACTCTATGCAAATCAACATTTAATTGCATAGTAGTCCCCTGCAGCTACCTGCATGTTGCAACTTTACAGATGTTCCCCATAGCTCAAAGGATTGTGTAAAGAAAGATCATTATTTGTCTTGCTAAAGGTCTAAATGCACCAGCAAGTCCTGCTAGCTTCCTGTGTACTCTCAGTCAAGCAGAAATTTGATATACATCTGCTTCTCCTGAGCCATCAATCAAAAAAAGCCCAACAGGATACTTGCTTGTTTTTCTTTTTAGAATTAAGAAATACTAAGGGGGGTTTTTTTGTTGTTCTCTAGACAACTATCCTATAGCTTGGGAACTGCCAGTTAGCTGCAGCCTGTCTACACACAGGAGACACACTGACCTTCTGAGTAGGTGTCTGAGGCAAGCTTCACGGGAGCACTTCTGTTACTCTGCAGCTAGCTATCACTTGTCTGTGCACTGTGGTTGGATGCTATTTCCTTGGTAAGTTGCTGGCTGTAGAGTTACCATTGTTGTATTTGTGATGTACTACGTACCATTTACTTCGTAAAGAAACAAAAAAGCATCCCATGTTTCAACAAAGAAGGGAAGAAAAAAACCAGGAGATTTTCAAATATGGTTGAGATTAACAGGTGCCTGACTCACACCTGACTCTCTCTGACTTCCACTGGGACCTGAGTGCTCTCTGAGATCTTCCCCACACAAAACACGTATGAGAGCTAGTTCAAAAAGGATTGTAATGTTGACCCCACCAGGTGATCAATTCGACATTGCAAAAAACCAGAATGAACAATGGTAACGACAACTCACTATCACAAAAAATGATACCAGTACAAAGAGTGACAAACTACCATCCCTGTGACACGGGTGTGTAGGCAATGTTCTGACAAATCAATACATTTCTAAGAGCACTTGACAGAGTTTCCTGTGCATTCTATCTACAGGGACAGGAGACAGAGATATGTATATGTATGTGTATACATCATTTTATTTGTTTTTAATCTGGGCTAATGGAGAAAAAGAAAAAAAGCAGCAATTTAATTCCTTAGCCTTGCAAGCCTGACACAGTTTAAGAAGCAGCTTACTCTTGAGACAAAGATGTGAAGGATGACATGGGTCTGAGTGGCAAGGTGCTGCTTTGGGTGCTTCTTTTGTCTTACTATCATTGCCTACCCTGCTTTTACTGCTTTAGAAATCACATAGCAAAAAATCTCACCACAATAACACTAAAATCCTCTGCCTTCCTTCCTATACACCCTTCAGCCCTTCAGTCACTGAAATGTCACATGCCGGCTTTAATGCTCTTCAGAGTCTTCTGAATTTCTTCCTGTCTCCTTGTGCTACAGTCCTCTCTTCATACTCTGACCTGTCCCTTACTGACATCTGTGAGTCCCCTCCTTGTCCTCACCAACATACACAAAACTGTTACTTTTTTCTTTTCTTTTCTCTTTTCTTTTCTCTTTTCTCTTTTCTCTTTTCTCTTTTCTTTTCTTTTCTTTTCTTTTCTTTTCTTTTCTTTTCCTTTCCTTTCTTTTCCTTTTCCTTTTTTGCTTGAGACTAGAATATGGGTAACCCATAATCCAGAAATGGTGGTCCTTATTTTTTCAATTTAGATAATAAGCTCTTTCAGTCTGAAATTTTGCCTTATTTGTTTAGACAAAGTAGGGTGGGATGCTTAGATGGAGATGCAGTCTGTGGGATGCACCTGCTTTATACACTGCCTGAATTGCACAGGTTCAGTCTCAGCTAGGATCTTCAAAATGCATCTTACAAAGCTAAGAGAGACAAATCTCTGGCTCAAAAGTCTTATTTTCTGAAAAGCTTTTGGGACTCAAAACTAGGGATCAACAGATGGAGTTTGCTAGCTGGTTTCTATTCTCAGTAAAGCCCACCAGTAAAGAGGTTGCCTTGTCCCCCCAGACAGACAGAACTACAACCATCCATGGGGAGAATTTGGGGATTAAAGACAGCGCCTCAAGTCCTGGCAGCAAGTAAGAAAGTGACAGGAACTGCACATACCCACAGGTGAGTGAAGGAGCACAGACCCACACAGAAGCTTGTGACAGCCAGATCCATGCAACACGCCTGTCCTGGTTTTTAGCTGGGACAGAGCGGGGTTTCTTTTTAGTAGCTGGAATAGTGCTGCATTTTGGTTTCAGCCTGGGACTTGTTATGAGAGAAACACTGATAACACACCAGTGTTTGCATTTTTGTCACTGGAAGTGAAGGACTTTGTGTTCTGTTAGTCTGTAAGCGCAAGATCTAAGGGGGTGAGGAATATTTAAATTAATAAGCTAAACTGGCATTTCAATGTGTCAATGGGATATTCCATATCTTATCACAGCATGTCCAGTATATTAGTGAGGGTCTCTTCCTCTTTTGCTCTCTCTGACTTTTGCTCAGGCTCTCATTTTTCTGGAATTGCAGTTTCAGTTTGGGATTGTTGCTCCTCCGGGATTGTTATCTGGGAACGGGCTGCGCTTAGTCAGCAGGTGGTGAGCAATTGCACTTTGTATCACTCGTTTTCATATTTAGTTACTGTTATCATTATCACTATGTAATTGCACTTTGTATCACTCATTTTCATATTTTGTTATTGTTATCATTATCACTACTATTTTAATATTAGTATTATTTTGAGTTTACTTTTATTTCCATTATTAAATTGTTCTTATCTCAACCTATGAATCTCCTTATCCTTGCCCCCCAGTCCTCTCCTCTGTCTCCTGGGGGTGAGGGGGAATGAGTGAACGGCTGTGTTGGCTACTAGCCAAGGGCTACACTAGTGAAACTATCACAACAGCATTCACTTTTGTCAGGTCTCACAGGCAGATGTTACTGTCATGTTCAGGTGGATTTGAGCAGCTCCTCCAAGAAGGAGGCCAAGGACAGCTGCAGCTGAGGGACAGCAGGCTGTTTTCCTGAAGCTGATCCTTTTCCCTCCCCTGGGAGCCCATTGTACAAGGAGCTGCTTCTTCCAGCCCTTCATGAGAAAAAAGTAGAGAGTTTTCAAATACATACATCAGCAGACTCTATCAGGCCCTTAAATGTACTCAGGTGGCTACTTCTTCTGAAAGCAACGCAAGTTTTTTGTCCCCTAAGCTGATTTCAGGAGCTGGGGTGCACAGTCTTGCATTTCCTTCTCTTGTGTTTTAATTTGTTTTGTTTCCTCCTTCCTGAACCCTATGTCTGCCAGAAGTAGAAGAGTGATCACTTCTCACACATGTAAATCTCACACAGCAGGAAATGGCTCACACACGCTGCACTTCTCACTGGTATCTTGATGTTTCCTGTGCCATCATCCAAACACGCAGAACTACCTCTGTTTAGTACAAGGCAGCTACTGAAAGGTAAAATAATTACGTACAAAGAGAGTACATGGTTCTTTCATCTAATTAGATAATATGCCCAGGTGTTTAGCACCAAAGCATCTACTCCTTAATTGGAAAAAGTCAAGGAGAGAAACTAATTAGCAGCATTAATCAAAAGCAGAGGTCTAACGATAATTAACAACACATCCCCACTACCAACCAAATCCCTTTATTATAAGGTGTTCCAAATTGTAAAATTAAATGAAACGAGTTTTACAATAAGTCTTTCCAATTGCCATCATCTGTAAAAACTACACGCTTTTCCCCCAAAATAAAGAATACTAATCAGAGTAAACAATGTCATTTTTCATACAATGGCTTGTAAGCGGTTTGTCCTGTAATTTACAAAAAAAAAAAAAAAAAAAATAGAAAAATCAAATTCCTTGGTAACTCTCCATATTATTGCAGCCACTGAGTGCCCAGTGGCCAGACAGGTCTGTGTTCTTGCTGGGGCAAAACGCTACCTACCATACTCAAGAAGTGCCCATATTAGCAAAACCAACCAACCAAACAAACAAAAAAAACACAAAAACCAAACCAAACCAACATACAAGGGGAAGACAAACACATAGAGTCTCGCTAGGGTGGTAGTTTTGCAGCTCTTCACAAGCATGGGAGAGGCTACAGGTCTTAAAAGTGTGGGCAAAGACTTCAAACTTTTGTGAAATAAAGGACTAACGAGCTGCAACAAAAAAAACCCCAGACCCACTGCCCTCCTGGAAAAGCCTCTGGAGAAGACAGGGCCAGAGGGGAAAAGCCCTCTCTCCAGCTCTCCCCTTCAGCCCTGCCGTCTAGGAAACCCTGCAATTTTCCAAGAGCATCAACACATTCAGACACATCCCAGAACACAATTTAAATTTGACTTCTCAGGGTTTTAGGTTCACTGGTGTTCAGTAAACTCAGGCTGCACTGGATTTGCAAGAGGGAGAAACGGCTGGGTTGTCATGTTCACACCAGTCCTCTCTTCCCTGGGACTCTCCAGGGTCACTCCTTCCATCCTCCCTCCACAATTCTACCCAAACTCCTATTTTAACTCTGTTCTTTTCTGGCCTTCCCGTTACAAAGCTAGCAGAAATGCATCTTCATGGCAAGCTAAAAATTATCATCACATGCAGAAACATAGTCTGCAGTTAGGTACTGCCAGCTGAGCTGCAAATTACATTATTATAATATTAACAATGATTTTCCTAGGCTCTGACATGCCATTAAGTGATTACTTACAAGAAGGAAAGCATCGAGGGAGGGAAAACATTAAAATAGCAAGGCTCTATGTTTGAGACCGCAGGAGTTATGCTCTCAAGAACAAGGTACCCACAGAAAGGGAAATCTCTGCCCACATCCATGAAGCCTGCGTCCCAGGTCCACCACAGCATATTTTGCACGTGGGGCCTGCAGCCCTTCATGAGCTGGGTAATTTCTAGTGCCATTCACTTGCTCTTTTCCCATCTACTCAAACACTTCTTCGAGGCAAAACAATCTTACCTGATTCAAAACTTAAAAGGAGCAATCAAAACCCAAGGAGAACAGCAGAAGTCTTTGCACCAGACTAACATGTAGGCCGGTCATTTGCAAACAAAATGTCCAGATCTTGACAGTTTTTGTTAGGCTGAAAATCCCACTGCTGGGCAAAGCAAGATTTTACACTTTCTCTACCATTTTAAGGCCCTTTATTCACATGCGCTCATGTAAGGATTTCATAATGTGTTTTATTTCACTGAGATAATTTGTGCAAGTAAGACCAAAGAGGTATGTAAATGCTTGCAGGGTTACCCTAACACCTCTATTTAGCAAACACACAGTGGTTTGTGTGCATTTCATGTCAGATACAGTGTTTGTCAAACACTGAGAAAAATTTCCCAGGGATCTAAGCCACCAGCTTTCCAGAAGCTGAAGTTTACAAAAGGGAAAACAGAAATAAACCCCCTGAGGTACAGTCTTCACATGTCCCTCAAATCAAAGTTGTTGAGATTTTTCATTCTTTTGCACCAAAGAGAGCTGCTACACATCGTCCTTCTCCCAAAGGACTAAGGCATCGGAGACTGCTATGGAACAACACCCGATACAAAATAAATCTAACTACTCTGTCAGCCTGCTGCACTTCCAACACAGTCTTTTTATTATTTTGGTATTTCTATGTTGCATCTTAGCGAAGAGACAAAGCAAAACAGGAAAAACATAAGTGTTGATTTCATTTGGTGTGTGAACTAAGAATAATTGCCATCAATATTGATTAACCCTTGGGGACACCACTGAATTTAAAATCTGCAGACAGTGAAATCCCAGCTGATGCATGCTCTGCTTTGAGTAATGCTTATTACATAGTTCTGTGTTTATATTTATCTGAGAAAACTGTGAAACTAATGGCCCCACACTGGGAATAATATGTTATCATATGCTCTGGGATTGTGCAGTTTCTGCAGCTCTCTACCCCTACCAGGTGCTAATCAATGACAAGTTGATTAAAGTTCTTCCAAAACTGAGTAGTCTGAAAAAAATAAAACAATTTCTGGGTGTTTAGCTGCCCCAGAAAGCACTTAATAATCTTCTAGCTCAGTGTTGTCTTTTAACAAATATAAAAAAACAGAGACCGGATTCTCTACCTACTGCAAACACTACTAGGTTAAGTGACTTCACTGAAGTGGCATGAGTTCATGCACAATTTGGCTTAACAAGTCATACCTATATTGTTTTTGTTATTGCACTACAGGCAGTGAAAACTATGGGCCAGGTAACAAATTCACTGGTAGTACGATACCAAATTGGATCCCAACTCGGTTGTGGGATATACCAAGGCATGAGAGGCTAGCAGAATCATTTTAATAAAGAGGACAAGTTGTTAGTAATATTATCCAGGCAAATTCATTCTCTGTAATCTATCTTCCAATATGAAAACAGAATTTTTCTGCATGTATTTTATATTTAAATTGTACAACAATTTCACCCATGGCTTACTCCATGCCTAGAAACGGATGTTTCACTGGGGCTTTGCGTGAAGGTTTCCATGGTTGTTTTCATTATGCTCAGTGCTGTTATGTGATGATACAGCACTGTGTTTAGTTACTGGAAGTACTCATTATAGTAGACATTTTAAATGTCATAAAATATCCAGAAAATTTTCTGATGTTGTTTTGTTTGGTTGTGTTTTTTTTTAAGAATTCCCTGTTTGTATTATAACTACCTCACAGGCAGGAGAAAGTATTCAATTAATAGGATGGAAAAGGGCATGTTGAATTCAATCAAGTAACAAAACACTAGCATGATTTTAAATTAAATCTTCAACCATTAAGAAAGAAGGGATCTCAAGTACTGCTCTGTGCATCTGGCTTGCAGCCATGTCCAAAGCACAGAGTTGTAGTTACAAGGTAAAGAGTTCATATAATAACTTGTTTGTATGAAAACTGTCTTCACGCAGTTTGTACTACTAGTAGTAGTAAAAATAAATTTGCATTTATTCTATACAACACACTCAGAGTATGTTGTAAAAATATGCAGTCATATGTGAAAAAGTCCTTTGTCATTACACATAGGAAACAGTGGCAACTTGGAATTTCTTCCAAGGTTCAGACTTCAGAGATCATCATCTTTAGGAAAGGAGATGCAGTACTTCCTGAAAGGTTAATTTCACACTGGAAATTGGCCACATCTTCCCAACCAAAATAAGTGTCCCATCTAGAAGCATAATCATGGGCTTCGATTGTGCCATTTATAAGGCGGGGATAAGCAGAGTTTCCTGCCCACTCATCTACGAAGATGACACAAAAAAAATCAACAGTGGTGTGCGGTATCCTGTTTATTATCTTGTTACAGCTGTCATTCCTAAAAGGTCAAATTTTTCAAATCTTGCTTTCATCTAATTATAAATTTTATGAGTTGCCTTCCTTGCTGTATTTTACTCTTGATGTAGCAAGTTATATATACTAAATTTTTAGTCATATATTTTCTCTTAACAAATAAAAAGATAGAGGAAAAAAACAGACATTTGCATGTTGCTAGATATGGGCAACAAAATGTGCCCCTTCAGTATTTTGTTACGAATAATCCCAGTTTACTCAGCAATATTTTGTAATGTCCCGCTACTCATATCCATGCCCTTCTACATTCACTCATTTCATATCATTAGCTGACAAATATATAATGATGTGCTGGTGACTGCTTTATATTTATTGTAGATTGTCATAGTGATGGACATCCATACCAGGTACATGCCGGAGAAAACCAACAGCTTAGGGATGCTTTAGTACCTCACTGAAAACAGTGCTTAGAAGTTAGGTTATGTCTACCATTTACACTGTATTTGCTATCACATACAACTGATGGTTTGCAAGAATTTTTAATTTCACACAAAAAAAAACCCAAAACAACTTCTCAGTTAACCATGTCATCTTTAAATCACAGCACTAGCTTTGTACTGCCAGATGTTCTGGCTACATGATGAGAAAGGGTCTGTGTGTCAGAAGGCCAGGTTCTGATTTATGGACCAAAACACCAGATGTGAGCATGTTCAAATCCTTAAAATCTTCACCAACTCATTTCCTGATGCATCAGTGCAAACTCTAACTGATCACTTGCTATTGCTAAATATTCTAAGGTTTAGGTATGATTTAGGTTTTGAATGAATACGATTTAAGTGTCATAAAATCAATTATTACTTCTCAAATATACAAGAGTAAAAATTTGTTTTGCCCTTTTCTGGAGTAATAAAATAGCTTCCCTCCAACTATTCAGAAGAGTCTGTTAGCATTCTCATTGTTTTTCACTTGTTATTATGTGGTGATGGTGGCACTAAGACATGTTACAGCAACAAAGTTGATTGCCATTTATATTGTACACTGCTTGGAGAGCTACTTTTCTTACTGAAACTAGTGAATATAAATGGCACAATAAATAGACAACAAATCCTTCAAATATTTTACTAGAGCTGCTCTGGGGCAGCTCTATATACATATACATGGTCCTCATGTATAGCAGCCCCTATAACTGTCCTGGAACTGTGAAATACTGAATGAACTACACTTCACTGTACTTGCTTAAAACTTTACTCTTAATCCCTGACTAGATCTTCAGCCAAAGTTTCAAAGTTGCTATGAGTTATATTTTAAAGTGCTCCTTTTTTCATAAGAACTTTGCACTGTGTGTGATAGCCAAAGAGCAGGGCCATGGGCAAGTACTGTCTAACACTCTTTTCCTATTTGTCATAGGAAATTGCACAGACATTTAACCAAATTTTTGTGAAGACTGCTTAACAAGTGGTAAGCTGCCAATACTGATTATCCAACCAGAAATGAAAGGCTTATTCAGACCTCTATTTTCAAACACAAACCATATTTTAGAGAGCACACAGAAGTCACTATAAAACTGAGAAAAGGCCTCCCAGCTTTACTTTTTCTTCCAGACAAAGAGTATGGGACAGATCTCAAGGTGAAAAGTATTTACTAGATAACAGAGAGTCAACATTCCTCTTCTACATCTCCCCCGTCCAAGGAGGGAAGTACAACATCCTGTTTCCATTTGTGACTCTCTACACAATAAACCATGCAGAGTTCAAATTAAATTTTGCAGTTCATGGTAAGCAAGGATTCCGTTTAGCACCTGCATATCCCCTGAGAAAACGATCAAGGTTACTTAAAGCAACAGTTTACAGAGAAAAGTTAATGGGCTGTCTAGAATAAACAGTCTTGTCATTGCTGTTTGAAATAATTTGTCATTGCTGTTACAGAAGTGTTTGAAAGTCCCAGTCAAAGACCAGACATCAGCAGCAGTCACCTTTTATATGCACAAAGCCTGACAGCTATCTTTACCCAGAGAGAGTTCATTACCTACATGGCTTGCAATACAATGCAGGCAGGACACAGTGCAAGGCACGTAAGACAGAAGAAACAGAATCTGTACAGCAGGGACCTCCACAACCCAGATGTAGAAGCTTAGGCAAGAAAAAGATCTGGTGGACAATCCACTTTCTGCAAACATGAAACAGAATCTTTCTCTGTACAGCTGAAATGCCGCCAGGTCCAAGTAATATTGAGTTTCACATGTCTTGGTGTGGCCTGCGGATTCCATTTCTTCTACATGGCAGTTGCACGTAGGAACTCAGCTATGTTCCTGGAGCCACTATGCCCATTAGGTTCACATGGAGTTTGAAGCCATTACAGTACCTGAAACTCCACAAGGAACCTCTGGGAGTTCACAGGCCTGAAGCAGCCCACGTTCACAAAATCTTGTTAACCCTAAGCATACCTGGCTTGGATGTCCTGCAGTCTGAGTCTGTGCTTCTGATTCTGTAGCCATAAGGACAGAAGCTCAGACAGACTTCATCGTACCTAAAATTAAGTTATACTTTTGTCCTGTGCAGCAGCCAGCAGCACAGACCTCAGGAATAATGTTAAAATGGGTTAATCATCTAGTCATACCTTAACATTTAATTTAATTTGCCACTTTAATCTATCCAGTAGCCCAGTGACAGCTGGGAAGCGTTGTAAAATATTCCTACCCTGCATAACTTCATGCTAGCAGTAAACTTTGCCTGCCTGCTCCCTTTTCCAGGTGATTTCTGAATGTAACTGAACAGTGTGGACCCAGCATATGCCTATGTGGAACAAAAACATCCTGCACTCACTGTTTAACCTATCCTAGAGTCCTACATTCCCTCATACTCCAAAAATAACCCAGGGTTGTGCTTGGCATCTCACCACAAATGTACGGCATCTCAGGCCCTGCCACCAAAGGCAGTAGGTGA
The DNA here is from genome assembly GCF_000700745.2 of Antrostomus carolinensis. Lineage (NCBI taxonomy): Eukaryota > Metazoa > Chordata > Aves > Caprimulgiformes > Caprimulgidae > Antrostomus > Antrostomus carolinensis. Next base: position 36,602 of record NW_010286329.1, read on the forward strand.
CACCTCTTCCAATCCACTCAGGTTGAGGATGATGCAAGTTCTCTCCTCCATCAGGAATAACTGGTCTGCAAGGTGAGACACAGGGGTGACACAGGTGACACCTGAAGGTGACAGGCACATCCTAGAGACATCTCAGACTGGAATTGGATTTTAAGCAATCTTTCAAGAAACAAAAGATTTCGTAGTAAAAAGGAGAAGGACCTCACCAGTTTGCTAAGCCTACAAAGGGACAAAATGCAGAAATTTGCCTGTACATTACAATTTGAGTCAAAACACAGAGGTGGTAAAAACTGACTGAAATGAGTCATTTGCAAGTTACTGAAGTAAGAACAGAAACCCACTCTGTCTCTCAGCTTTGCACAGTGAAAACTTTCAAAACAATCTTTTGTGGGGACTTGCACAGAAACCACATCTCTCTCCCACCAACAAATCCGAAAGCATGTCAAAGCATATGACCAACACAAGAAAACAGATTAAAGATACGTATAAATAATTTAAAAAAATTTAATGGCTCCTATTTTTAGCATGCTGGCCCATGATACGCTGAGAGGTTTAATAAAGTACATTTGAGTTCTGTTAAGAGAGGTCTCAGTCTTCTAAATTGTTGATGAAATCTTATTAACACAAAGTCTAAGAGCATAAATAGGTGTATACTCAATGTGAATACAAGTACTTTCTACAAGACTTCCAAAGTACTCCTCTTCAATGTCTTTTCCAATACTTCTTCCTAGAGAAACAGCATCACCTTCAGGCCAAAAAAAAGATCACATTCCAAGTTCATTACTCAGGAAAGACTTAAAAATTACTTCTCAAAATCTTGCATTTTTTTAAAAATTTCTTTCTGATCCTAGATTGCAAAACATGAACTTACAAAAATTTTTATATGGCTGCACACAAATAAAAACAAAATAGAGGGAAGGGGCAGTCTCTCCTAGTTTTGGAGTTCTGAAGTTTCAGAACAGTCCACACAGTTGAGCTCAGAACAAAAAAAAAAAATAGAGCATGAACAGAAATAAGATTTAATAGAAATAGATGTGTTAGAAGTAAATAATCAGGGAAAGTTATATAGACAGCTATAGTTGGAAATTGTATAACAGTGTTCTCCCTAACACTATCACTAAATCAGACACACCGGTACTAATGTTGACCATAAGCGTAGCAATTGGAAGACAGGCTCACAGCACTTCATGCTACTTTTAATTAATTCCCAGCATTTACATACTCAGTGAAACCCTGCCTGTATAGAGGATCAGCCCTTACTAGAAGTATCAGCGGTGGGAAAGTAATAGGATGTAAGGAGGTAAAATGAAATAACTAGAAAAGTTGAGGATATCTCAACTGAATGTGTGAGATTAAATGAGTGCTCCGTGAATTCACAAAGAAAATATGAGCACCTCAGTCCTTTCTTTCTACATCTTTCTTTATTCTTTCTTTCTTGGCAATGGGGCAGCTTTACCAACAAACCTATCAGTAGCCAACTACTATAGCAATTATTTTGCAACCTAAAATCCCCAGTAACAACAAATCAGTCAAAAAGGTCAACATGGTGTATGAATGGCAGAAAACAGGATGTTTCAGGGCGTGCAAGCAGAAGCAGCTATCAGCAGAAATTAGGTCAAGCCACACAAGATCTACATGGACAGTAGGAATTTCCTTCATATCAGGGGAAAAGACAGATGTATCAGTGCATCACTTCAGAATAAACACCAGCTTGTTGAGCTATTTTGAAATGATCATTTGAATTATTTTCCTGCTACTGCCTGTCCTGGGTTATGGCATATGCACATGATCATCTTTAATAGTGAAAACTATTGAGCACCATTAGGCTGAGTAACCACAAGACAGGAGGTCTGACAGTGGCCTGGTATGCCAAAAAAGTTGGGAACTGGCATTCTGTGCAGCGTGGCATGGGGACTGCCATGTGTGTTTACCTGTTGTGCTTACTTCTCCAGTTCTACAGCCACAGTTGCCCCCAGAGACCACAGCTGGTAATTCTTTGGCTTGTCTAGATGCCACATTAGCTCCAAAGAATAACAGGGTGATCTTTTTGTCATGTTCCAGGCTGGGTTGTGTGATATGCTTAGAATACTTTGGACCTCAGAACAATCTCCATAAGCTTTGGCCTGCACAGACAGCGAGAGTCTGACCTTGCATCGGTCCAGGCTGATAAGACTTTCCTTTCAGAGAGCCCTGCATTCAAAACCTGAATAGCAAAGTGACAACTGGAAAGAGAGGGTGCTTACTTTACCAGTGTTAAAATCTAACTTTTAACCCAGGCCCTGTGTATTACGATTCAGATTCAGACATCAAGTACTAAAACAGAAGGAAATGTTTCTGCCATTACCCTAATGAAAGAGCTACCATCTCTCTCTGCACAGAACAGAACAAATGGATGACAGTGACGTCTTCTGTGTTAGTTAAGCTTCTGTGAACTTTGCCTTTCTTATGTTAGTTTTGGATCTAGTTTTAACACTTCCTGCTCTTTTAACAATCATGTATTTCACAGGTTAGCAGTGGCACATTTAATCCTGAGGAACAATTTTACTGTAAATTAAATTTGATTCATTGTAACAGATGAATCATCTCCAAATTATTTTATGTAAGCTTATACTGCAACAAGAGAAACTGAGAAATAGAGGGTAGATGCCTTCACTGAATAGGAAATGTATTATTTCAGTTACTTCCTCAAAATGCCTTCCTTTCTCCCCAATAACAGCTTTACAGGGCATGTTTCACATGCAACAACCAGCTCTTCATCCAGCACTGACCTTCTGCAAGTACTGCATCAGATGACCTCCCAGAGAGCAACTTATCAACCAGTTACATGCATACAAATAGATATTTATGTATAAACATGCACATGTGCACACACACACACACACACACACACACATACATTAACAGAACTAAGAAAATAATCATCTGTGATACCAGTGTATTTGGGTTGAGGAATTTCTTCCCAAATTTCTTTGAAGAATAATGTCAGTGTTTCCTATGGCAAAGCCCAAGGCCAGCATCCCCACTTTGCTTACCAGTTCTACAGGCTGTTTCACATAAAGTGCAACAGACAGAGCCATTTTCTACATTAAAAAAAACAATGAAACAAACAAACAAACAAAAGTACTGGAGTTTTCATTACAGAATCTTATTCCTGCTACAGCTAAGCATCCCTGTGGCTTCAGCACAGTTTTTCTTTCATGGGAAACACAAGCTGAACTGACAAAATAGAGAGACTTTATACCTTGCACTAGCCAAATCTTCACTATTCTTTGCTTGTAGTCCACCAGCATTGGGTCAGTATCCAAGTGAAAGTACTTTAATGAATGCTCCAGAATTAGGAACAGCTGGGAGTGGAAGTAATATTTCAGCACCCAAGAATACGTTTACCTCTCAGTCACAGGCAGATCATTATGGGATGGGAGGCATTTTATATGTATATTGGTAATAGCTAAGACCTGGCAACTTGACCAAAAATTTGTGAAAACTGTGTTCTAGCTCTCCTTTGCCACCAACACACAGGATAACCTTGGACAAGTAATTTCTGACTTTAATGATAGTTACAAGAACTGCCAACAACCTGTAACTCACCCTAAAATCACCAGGGGTTAGAAGGGTCTAGCGCCTTTGAAAACAGACCTTCTTACCTCTCTGCCTTAGTCATATCACCTATGAAATAATAGTATTTTCCCATCCCTTGCAAAGGGCTCTGAAGCCCATGGAAGGAAAACTCTCCTTAAATAGAAATAACAACTATGATATTATGAAAAATTAGTCCAAATGAGGAAAGAGTTTCCTTATTTAAAAAATGAACAAATGCAGGAAAGGCATAATTCCAGGAATGGGAAACAATGTTAGAAAGACCCTGAAGTTAGTTAGAAAGAAAGACATTATGCATGGAGGAAGAAAGCAGAATATTAACAGATACTGCATGTAAGTGAGACAGATTTCAACTTACAAAAAGGATCAAGTGCTCTTCAGGTAGTTCAGTGACCTTGCAGCTCGAGGATATGCTACCAGCCAAGGGAGAATTCAGCTCTCGGTACTCCCTGTTAGTCTGAGCAAGAAGAATAAGCCATCAACCGTGGAAAGGAAAAAGCAAAGGCAAAAAAAAGACATATCCTAAAGCTAAAATCTTCAGAGATACCAGAGAACGTGAAGTTGTCTTTGAGCACAGGTAAAGGGTAACACAGAAACCAGCACACAACTCATATGGCAAAGTGCAATTTTATTATAAGAGGTTTACAGACAAGTTTACTCAGAAGTCACTGAATGGATGTAAACAGTTCCCTGTAGCCTCTAGCTGGGGATCTATAAAGAGAGAACATTGGATCATCTGCTACACCTTTTCTGAAAGGCCTCCTTGGAAATGTTTTTCAAGGTTTTTCTGGCTTTTTTGCCACTCACTCAGGCTGAAGGCTGGTGTCTTTACTCCCCAAATTCTTTTCCCTTTACCCCTATAAATACTGGCAAATAACAATCTCCCATAACACGCTCTCCTTTTTGCTGGCTTCCTCATAAGGTACATAGATAGGCAAGCAGCTGAAGGAGTCCCTTCCTCTGCAGAGTCAAAGGCAAAGTAGCCGATTCCTGCATGAGCCAAAGCTGCTGAGCTCTTTCCCCTCCTCCTGTTGCCGACTTAAGCTTTTTTCCCCTCACCACTGTCTCACCTCTGTACAATGGGGCCAGTGACTTGAAGGTTGCTTCATCCCTGCCACACCTAGGCCAGACAGAAGATTCAGTGGATGACCAAGTGACAGCATTATCACTGGAGACAAAGAGCAAAGCTGGTGAGGAAGCTGAAGATCGCACTTTTTGTTGTATTTATAGTTTAAAAAAGTAGAGAGGCAAGGAATGATCAGAAAAAGGGAGAAGGAAATGTAAAGAGAAAAAAAGTGCCTCTAAATTTCAGTGCCTTCAGCACAAAGCGGTGTGACACAATTCATTTGATAGGCAGGAAAGAACAAAAGGGTTTGGGGAAGCTTCTGCAAAAATGGCAGGAAATTAGAAAGAGGTTTCGCTAAAGATAATGCTGGAAAAGCACTTAACAAAAAATAGAAAAACTCACTGGTAAAATGGCCTTAAGAAAAAAAAATAATGTGTGCTGGAGCAAGTGAAACAACAACAACAAAATAAAAATTAGAGTTTAGGAGACCTTTACATTTGGATAGGCAGAAGCTGAGTGAGCCGTGGGAAGGCAGTGTCAGAAGCACAAAGCAGATGTAGGCATGCTGAACAGCACAGTACTACTGTGGTAGAACTGATCGAGGCAGAATATCATTAAAATTTCGATTGTCCTTCTGATTTTCATTCCAGCCTCTGCATTCAGATAAACGTTCTGCCCTTCAAAAAGCTAGTTTATAAATGAAATCAAGAAACATAAATATTGGTGCCACATAAAATACTCATTCATGAGACAAACTCATGCAAAGACATGCAGTGAATTTAGCCTGTTTGGAGCTTCTAGTCAGAACTGGGACTTTTTCAGTTTGCATCTCAGATCCAAGGTTATTTCTTCATTAAGTAAAACAGAAAAGAAACCCGTCTTCACTACTTTTGAGCTATTCATGGGTTAAAGCAATATCTATTTATATTTACCCAGCAAGTTTGTAGAAGCCTACAAGAGGGTGACTGGAATCTGAGGTTTGCTTTGCCTTGTATGACTTAAGGAGGTGCAGCATAACCATGCCCAGCTGCCAAACAACTCCCCAGATTACACCGCTCTCCATCCGTGAAGAAACAGAGGCCGGCGGACAAGGGGCTGCCGTCAGGAAGGCCACAGGCGCAGCAGGACACGGCCACTAACCAGACCTGGTTTCTTACCCCTCACTCGCCTTAGGTAGGTACCAAAATCTTCTCATGAATATCCCTGACGTGGCATGATACAGGCTGTATTTAATACCACGTTACTGCTGTTGCCACTATCAGAAAATGCTTGGGATAGAGGTCACCTCATCTATTTGGGTGCCCATTAAGGCAAATATTTACAAAACACACAAAACAGCAGCACCACGCTCCCTCAGCACTAAGTACCAGGAAACCACAGGCGAGGAAGGGGCTCTGCAGGCGCCTTTGCACCTTTCCGCCGCGAATTTCCTCACAACAAGCAATCAAAGTGTGTGTGGGGGGGAGAGAGATACCCGGGGTGGGGCGCGGTGAGGGGGGTGAAAGGAAGCGAAACAAGGGCAGAAACCGCTTATCCACGAGTATAGGGGGAAGGAGGGAAGGGGGGAGGGAAGCTCTGCTTCGCCAGGGCAGCCTCTGGCCAGCGTCCAGGCGCAACCCTGACGTGCGGAAAAGAGACTCCACAACT
>NW_010286330.1:0-15701 GCF_000700745.2 Antrostomus carolinensis
CGCTCTCCTAAGGCCCCACCTGGAATACTGGTTTAGATTGGATATTGGGAAGAATTTCGTTGCTGAAAAGGTTCTCAAGCATTGGAAGGGGTTGCCCAGGGCAGTAGTGGAGTCCCCATCCCTGGAGGGATTGAAGAGTCATGCAAACATAGTGCTGAGGGACATGGTTTAGTCAGGGACTAAACCATGGGACTTGTCAGTGTTAGGTTAATGATTGGACTTGATGATCTTAAAGGTCTTTTCCAATCTAGGCAATTCTGTGATTCTTGCTTTATTCAAACTATTTCTTGTCCAGTCCTACCTCTTTCTCTCCCTTCTTTGTAGGCGTAATTTTGGTTCCTCGGAATGAGAACCACACAGTTTCTTTCTCTGTCCATGTAACCTCTATCTAGCTAATGCAACACCTTCTCTTTGAATGGGTTGGCAGGACCAGATCCAGCAAGTACTACTGCAGCCCAAAAGTACAGCTGGAGGGAAGGTACTAATCATCTGTGTGTTGAAATATAGCCAACATGGACAAAGAATTTGGGGATCTAGCCCTCCAATTTCTGCAGATTTCAGTGTTTTCAAGATTTTAACACCTTGCCTCAGTTGATTTTCAGAAAGATGACAAATGGATAGACATGGTGCCAGCCCACTGACAAATGTCATGACCTGCAAAGCAGGGTTAGTAGAAGCATAAGAGATAGGAGTGTGTTCCTTTCAGTTTGGGAAACTCTCTGATCTGTTTAGAAAAGTAAAAGTCCTTTTCAGGTACCATTGAGTATGGAAACTTTTAGAAGAAACAGTTTACCAAAATTATAAATAGCTAAAATAATATTGTGAAATAGTGTCAGGGGTTAACCTCAGTAGGCAGCTAAGCACGACATATCCACTCACTCACCTCCCCTTCCACCCCAAGTGGGACAGGGGAAGACAAAAGGAAGAGTAAAAGTCAGAAAAATCATGGGTTGAGAGATAAAAATAGTTTAATAACCAAAGGAAAAGTGGAGGAAGAAAGAAAGAAAGAAAGAAAACAAAGCAAGTGCTGCAATTGCAGTCACTCACCATCTCCTATGGGTAGATCGATGCTTAGCCATTTCCCAGGCAGAAGATGGCTAACCTACCTCAATACCTCCTCCTCTCCATTTTACTATTGAGCATGACATTATATGGCATGGAATATCTCTTTGGTTAGTTCTGGTCATCTGTGTGGTTGTATCCCCTTCTAACCTCATGCACACCCCTAATCTATTCACTGGGGGCCAGAGTGAGAAACAGAGAAGGCCTTGACACTGCAAACATTATCCAGCAATAACTAAAACATTAATGCGTTATCAGTATTGTTTTGGTCACAAATCTAAAACACAGCACAGTATCAGCTATTATGAGGAATATTAACTCCATCCCAGCCTGACCCAGTAAAAATAGGTGATAAATTATAAAATAAGACAAATTAATGTTTTGTCAGAGAGAGATTAAGAAGACAAAAAAAATTTTAACTCATAAAGTTTAAGAACAATGAGGTTTAAGAACCATTTGGTAACGGTGTAGATAGCTTGCAAATTAAGATGGGAAGTTGCTGACAGTGAGAAGGACAGAAAGGAAATTTAAAAACTGAGAAGATTTCATTATGGAAGTGAAGATTCATAGATAGTATAGGAAAAAGAATAAGACAGATCATACTCCGCTGAACAATGAAACAGAGGCCAAAATAAAAAAATAGAAAATAAAAAAACCAACCAGCCAATAGAGAGATTCAAAAAGAAGTTTTATAATATAAATGTCAGTCATGAAATGGTGTGTTGAAAAGGAGTCAAATGGGAGCTGTAAAGCCTACAGAGGTGCTTGCAGTAGCAACAAAACAAAGTTACAGATTATTTAATCATGATAAATATGGAAAATCAACAATAACAGCAGTCTGGCTGTGTCGAGTGAATGAGAACTGCTTTACCAATGGGAATTTATGGCAGAAAGAGCCATCATCCCACAGGCACTCATCAGTCAATCTGAGTAACGAGATGAGATGATGGCAGTGCCAAGACCAATAAAGAAAAAAAATTCATTGGAGATATTTATTTGGGAAAAGTTGATCCAGTTGGGTTTTGTTCTGTCTGGGTGTCCATTTTTAAATGTTAAGTATTTTTTACACCAAAAAAAAATCCAAACAAACAAACAAAAAAACCTAACCCAAACTTTTCATTCCATAAACTAGTCTTCATCATATATTTATTGGAAACATGGGAATATTTCTTCCCAAATCATTATTCTTCTACAGAGTTCCAGAAGCTTTAAATCAGTTTTTCTTACAGCTTTTCATTAGGATCTATGCATTCGGCTCTCATTTCTCCAATGGGAAATGGGTTAGAAGTAATGTAAGTGCATTGGCAGGAATATTGCACAGATATGCCCTGTGTTTATTTCCTCTTTAATTTAAACCACCCTTACCTGGGAGAGCTCCTCTTTCTGCAGTAAATTTTTAGTTTAAAATAGAAGCTTTTAATAATCACTCTTAACAGAGACACATTCCCTTTACACATTATGTTTTATACATCCCTGAAATTACCTCTTGCTATAAAAATGCATGTTTTGTGTTGCTCTCATTCTTTTAAATACTGTTGTGTGAAAGGTTAGTAAGTTGTAAAATTACATAAGTTTCCTTGGAACAAGAACACTCTATTAGGGTTTCTTGCTTACTTAAGTCAGGAAGTCATATGCATTTTGATTTCGTAGCACAACTTTTTTCCCAGATTCATTGAAAAGTGTTAAATAAATTAATCCTGGCACTTTTCTTATTCCTTGATCACAGCCAACAAACCTCTTAATACCTTAAATAGACCTCACTCTTTAGGAATGATGAACCCTGACCTTTTCCTTCTCCCCATGGAACCTGGCAGTCCCTCTCCTGCCCACTCCTGAAAAGTGTTTATTCTGCCAGTGTCTGCTCTGTTGTGTTTGCACTTTCACATAGAGCTGAGTTTATGTAAAGCATACATGCTACCATGCAGATCTTTTATCCATATTGAGCTGAGCCTGTCCACATGTTAGAGTTGGTAATAAATAGCTAATAAGCTATTTAATATGTCACAGCTGTAAATGACCATGTGAGTGCTTCTGATCTGTTCCAGGACAAAAGCAGTTTGGTTAATTAAAGCATCACTAAGGATGTTATAAGGTAATTTGCTTGATTTTTGCCTAGAGATTTAGGAAGCTAATCCCTTTCAGCTATGCTGCTTTCCTAATGAGAAGAGCTAACTGATTGTATGACTGTTCAGTCCATCTCAGGCTATCATACAATTGGTTCCTTTAAATAACTTTTTTTCAAAGGCTTAAGCTCACTTATTTGATGGTGCCCTGAAGCAAATAAAGGCTCTCATGGGAATGGTTATAATGTCTGGTCTCTGGACTACAGCTCATTGTCATAACTTCCATGCAGCCATACATTCAGCTCTTAATTCTCGAGCGGAAAATGGGTTAGAAATGTAAGTACAATGATATGTCTGGTCCCAGCATTGAGTAGTAATATTCTTCTTTCCCTGATGTACTTAAACTCTGTTGAGGTGCAGAGTAGTTACCCTGCACTTAAACATTTGCTTTGTAGGTATTGAGGCTGGTAAACACAGGCAGCCATTTTGTGTACTTAATAACATGTAGGCTTGTCCTTACACAGCATAAACACCATGCTTGAAAGAAACCTTTTCTGCATGACACCCTTCGGGCATTCACCTAGTAGTGGGTTCATATCTTGTGTAGTAAGCAGAAGGACATGGTATATGTAGGCCAGGAAAAAAAAAAAACAAATACAGTATTCACTGTACTGCCAGAAGCAGAACACACAGAAATAACCATGCCCAATAAAGATAACAAATTAATTTATTGATAGCATGACTGGAGCTGTCTGGACCAATTACGTGATTTTGTCTGGCAGGACTAAGGTTAGATGCAGTTCCATATTCCATTAAATAGTAAGTTTATATATCACTGAGTCAACTCAGCCCTTCAGACTTGGCAAAATATGTCAACCCAATGCTATGCAACATGTAGGATACACACATGCATACGCACCCACGTGCAAATACTGTCTTGAAATAACATTAGAATCATAGAATGGTTTCGGTTGGAAGGGACGTTTAATGATCATCTAGTTCCATCTCCCTTGCCATGGGCAGGGACATCTTCCACTAGATCAGGTTGTGCAAAGCCTCATCCAACCTCACCTTGAACATTTCCACTGATGGGGCATCCACAACTTCTCTGGCAACCTGTCCCAGTGTTTCATCACCCTCATATTAAAGAATTTCTTCTTTACATCGTCTTCTTTTACTTCCTAGATTCTATCTAACCCAAATCTACCCTCTTTTAGTTTAAAACTATTGCCTCTTGTTCTATTGCTACATGCCCTGGTAAAAAGTCTCTCTCCGTCTTTCGTATAAGCCCCCTTTAAGTACTAAAAGGCTACAGTAAGGTCTACCCAGAGCCTTCTCTCCTTCAGTCTGAACAAACCCAACTCTCTCAGCCTTTCTTCATAGAAGAACTGTTCCAGCCTTCTGATCATGGTTGTAGAACTCTGAATGTTTTTGTGTTCGGCTTCCTGCCTAGTGAATGAATTTCAGCTGATGTTTAGAATATCATCTATATTTACACAGTTCGTTACTTGATGAGGACAGAAATAACTTTGAATTCAAAAGGGCTATTAGTTTACAATACATATTATTAATAGAGTGTTACTGATAGAGTGTTACATTGTGTTAGCTCTTAAGCATACATGCATGTCTTTGCTTAAAATCTAGTTTTCAGGAGACTGCACTCCTGGAAAAGTTCTATTCCAAAGCTATATTAACTATTAAAGGGGAAGAAGACCAAAAACTGTTCTAACCAGACCATCAACCATATAAAATTAATGTTAATGTTTATTTTGCAGTGTGGAAACTATTAATGATGGCAATTTCCACATTGTGGAGCTGCTAGCTATGGATCAGATTCTGTCTTTATCTATTGATGGAGGAAGCCCCAAGATAATTACCAATTTGTCCAAGCAGTCCACTCTGAATTTTGATTCTCCGCTGTATGTAGGAGGTAAGAGTATCTTACTGCTTCTTACTAACAGTATCATAGCTAATTTAGTCTGGTAACATACATTAATAAACACATGGTAAGACACTCATTCATTGAGATAACACCTTAAGATGAAACTTCAGCAGTTAATCTCAATAGTTTCAATTTTATTAAATAGTATGTCCTCAAACTGCACCTGTTGCTTTTTTATCAGTACAGATATTTGATGCCCACTGTAAAATTCTATAATTTTCTACTGTTATGTAGCTTTTTATTATTATGAAGTGTGTTTAATATTGTTTATCTACCTGAAGTAATGCCTATTCAGAAAGTGTAGAATGGTAGTGTTCTGTTTTGATCATGTTTTATATTTGTATTACACTGTACACATATCTGGTAGTAGGTGATTGTGGAGATATACTATTTGAAACCTTTTTGATCCTTTGCTGCAATTTACTCTGTAGAGCTATGGATTGAAGCCCATGTTTTAACCAGCAGTTTCTGTTGAATTTCTGATGGGCCTCCATAACCTAGGTAAAAGACTCAGAAACTTCAGCCACCACTTTATGCCCTCTTACTGTCTGTCCTTGGTCGCAAGTCTAAGTTCCTAGTGATCAGAGATTCAGCATGGCTTTTAAATACTGCTGATCTTCTAACAGTCTTCATCTTCTACTTAGTTTAATGTGATGCTCTGTATATGACATGGAAGGAGTGTACTTCTGATCTGTTCTTTCTGTAAAAAGAATGCTTACTTTGTTTTTCAATCTAATTCTTAAGAACTGTTTTCTGTCTAAGTTTTTTTAAACTTCAGCATCTTGCAAAAAATTATGCTACCAGTAATACATTCATGAGATGCCTATTTTCTCTAGCACAGGTGCTATTTATTCTCTTTCTAAATACACAGAAAAGGTCAGGATAGCTGCTTAGATTTATCTCTAATGGGGAGAAAAAACAGAAAGCTGCTGTGATTCAGATCAGTAGTCTATTTCTCCTGTAAAACAGTATAACAAGTGCCTCAATTACAAGTGATGAGGGGTAAGTTGACTTTTGTCTCTGAAAATCCCCATTCTTCCCTTGAAACACTTCAGCTTTTTTGTAAAATCTTTTCATATTTTGTCATTGCCTCCTTCCATCAATGATGGGATGAATTACAAGACAGAATTCAACATTAGTCATCACTCCCCATACCAGATGAGAAAAGAATTGAATTATCAGATGTATGATCTGCCTTTAAAGTTGCTTCATATCATGAATCTTCAAAGGAGGATTGCCTTGCAGAAGCACATTTGCATTTTTTCATGTGTCTCTCTTCTACAGTGTTGTTTACATAGTGTTCTATCCACATTTTTTGGAAGGAGAAATGAATCTAGATTCTAATAAGACACTGTGTGCTTGCTTAAATGTATTGTCAACATCATTTTGTTATTTAATGACTGCCAAGGCCAATTTTACTACTTCTTGAAAAATCAACTTCATGCAGAATGATCCCCCTGTCTGTTACGGGGAGCTTCTAATGAAATGAGGCTAGACTGCCAACTACAAACATTTATTCTGTGCAATGCTAACACTTAATTGTTGTTTTGTGACATGTGGTTCTCCTCCTTGCTGCTTAACCTTGGAGAGCTGTGTCTCCATTAGAAGAATCATAGTAATCTGCATCATCATTTTGAAGTATTGGAAGAAATTATTTTTGGAAATAACCTTTTCCTTCAATAGTTTGATACATAAGAGCAGCAGTCTTTTTTGTCCTAGTGCATATTCTGTAGAGAGGCCCTTTGTTCCTTCTGTTTCTATTCTTCACATTCAGGCTCCAAGCAGACAATTATTTCTGCTCTCATAGAAAATGTTGGTCCCAGACAAAATGCAAACCTTTATTAGAACCACATTATTACAAAATAAAGCAAAAAGCCAATATGTTGATATTCAGGTCTTAAACTTTTCTGTTCTTGATCTATGTTTATCTATTTATGATCTTTAGAATTCTTGAGACAGTTAACTTTCACTCTTTTATTTTATATTACCCATTTTATGAGATTCATTTGATTTTTTTCTTATCCAGCTGTATCTAGAATTTTTAGAGAATTCAATCACACATTTACATCAGCTAAGAACTCAGATTCTCACTAGGATTTTATGCAGTATTTTTATCTTTGCCAAAGTCTTAGTTTGACACCTATATCATCATGTAGCTTACACTTACTCTTATCACCTTCCTGTTAAAATGGCATTTCTGGTAAGCATCACCTCAGCTGGCAGGATGAAATTCAGACTTGACAGCAAGCCCTTGTATGTTTTTTTTTTCTTTCTCTCTCATCCTCTCTCTCTCTTCCCTCCCCCCCCATCCCTTTTTTTTTTTTTTTAATGTTATTCTTGGGTCACAATATTTGGATTGATTTGGGCGGAGTAATTTAGCTTTACTTTTACAGAAAGTGGGCTAATTGATTTATACTTTTTTTTCTTTTTTGTGACCTTTTACCAACTGTATGGCTCTCTTGTGTGGTCAGAATACCCACACTAGATATTTTTCAGTCTTTCTATAACAGATTTCAGTAAATCATATTGAAAGCCCATGGCTTTTTGTAAGAAGTCTTAAGGGACAGTCTGTTTCTTCTCAAAAACTCTTCAAAGGGGTCACAGACTTCACTGATACTTCACATTCTTCTCTCAGAAATTAGAACATATTTCACTAGTTGAGAGTGGCACCTTGTTTCATGGAAGACCCTATTTCTGAGACAGGTAGGGCATCAGCTGCTTTTCATTTGTGCCTGCTCTGTTCTAGCAGCTTCTGAATGAGATACTTGTTTTGACAGTATTATTGTGTGACTGTTATTTAATAGGGGTCTTACCATTTGCCTTCTTGAGCAGTAATCTGAAAATTTACCTGTAGTCAGGTTCAGTGACCAAAAGCTTAGAAGGGTACGAGATCTACTTTCTCACCTTTCAGAAAATAGAACTGAAATTATTTGTCTGCATCGTTTCTATGGCAGTTCTTTCCTAACTGATAAAGAACTTGTATCTAAAAATTTTCTAGGAAATATTTCTAAAGAATATGAGCAGCTTTTGCACACACTTTGGCTTTGTAACACTTGTTAATTTGCTAGAAGGAGCAAAACTGTATAGGCTAAAAACTTGTGTACATGCTTGCACTAGGTTTCCAAATGTCTTCCATATTAGAGATCATAAACAAAAAATTCTCTGAATCACATGTGATATACCTCATATTATCTGCTGTGATGCATATTTCCCATATCCAACTTTCCTGACACTTAAAAGTATAACATCTAGTTAATCATTGCATCAGTGTGCTTAGTTTTATGCAGCTTTTATTTTTACAATGGATGTAGTCAGTGCATTTATTCTGCTACTGGATACCTCAGGCCATATGCCTAAACATTTGCTGAGTGTTGCTTTCAAGGGAGACATCAAGGTGAAGAGGCTTTGATGACTCTGCTTGTCCTTGGATTTTGCAAATATGGCACATAGTTTTGAGAAAGTGGAAAATAACGATTGTTTGCAGTCTGAGTCCTTTAATATAATAGTCCCAAGCCTATTTTACTTAACTGGTAAGATGAAAGAAGATTAGGCTCTTCACCAGTATGGATGCAATATTCTTCATTTCTATAGTCACTGAAGCTTAGCACAAATGAAATTACAATAACCTCTAAATGAAATGTAGGTCTACTTCATTAGGTTGCATAGCACTTCTGCATTACTCTTAACTCTTAAAAATAACTATATAAAACCATTAGAAGGACCAGTTTACATGGTTAAGGAGCAACTATGCAGAACATTACCTCTTTCTGTGGTTGTTATCTTACTAAGTAACAGAATGAAAATTGTTAATTTTGTCTATGAATAAACTGATGCAGCTAATAAGCATATTTCTTTTCAGGTAAACAGATCCTTTTTTAATGCTCCGTACATTTTGATTTCCTTATTAGTCTCCGGAGATATTTAGGCATTTGTGTATTAATTACTTGACTGTAATATCTTAAGGACTAACTAATATAGGCCAGTATGTTGGCAATAAGATAAAAGAAAAAAAAAAAACCAGGGGTAGAGGTAGAAGAAACTTCATTTTTACAAGGAAACAATGTTTAACTCTAATGTTCCTTCTGAATTAGTCTTAAATTATTAATTGATCACAACAGGATAACTGTATCACAAATACATCCTGCTCTCATTACACTTGTAATAATTATAGACTACAACAGAGGATTTTTTTATTAATCTATTTTTGGGACGTGCCGAACAAAAATATTTTTGAAAGTAATGGAACCTCTTCCTGTTGAGCTTTTCTTTCTAAGAATTTTCACTAGCAAAATTTCACATTAGAAATGTGTTTGCCAGCTCCAAATTTATGTGCTGGTCCTACTAAATTCCTCTGGATTTGAGTATTTTAGCAGCTTATAAAAATCGTGTATCAACTGATAAATCTCAACAATTTTTGTTTTTCCAAGGTTCAGAAACTATGTACTATCCTGGACTTAAGTGCACTAGGTCAGAAACAGGCATGTATCTGAACCTTTTCACAGTTATGAGATTCCTGTATGAAGTCCTAGATACATCTCTTTAGTCGGACCTAGAGAGTTACAGGTCTGGAGCTAGTTTACATGCATGCTTGACAGCCAAGACAATTTCCAAATAGTAGATCATTGCTCATGGTTATAGACTAAATATCTAAGAATAATTAATTAGGAAAAATATTTATTTTAAAGTTTAAAAAATAGATAAAATTGTACAGAAAATTTTACCAAAGACTACATTGATAATTTGCTATTATTTATTTCCTAGGCATGCCTGTGAAAAATAACATTGCAGCTTTACGCCAATCTCCAGGACAAAATGGCACCAGCTTCCATGGTTGCATCCGTAATCTCTATATCAACAGCGAACTCCAGGACTTCAGAAATGTGCCACTACAAGTGGGAATTCTGCCAGGTTGCGAGCCTTGTCATAAGAAAGTTTGTGTGCATGGAACATGCCATGCTACCAGCCAGTCAGGCTTTTCCTGTGAGTGCGAAGGAGGATGGACTGGACCCCTCTGTGATCAACAAACTAATGACCCATGTCTTGGAAATAAGTATGTTCTTTCTCAAGTCAGAACAGTAGTGTAATATGTATATAACTCTCCTGTTATGTATATTTTTTTCATAAAAGTTCACACTTTTTTCAACAAGAAACAAAATATCCTGGGCATGTAAAAGTGAAAACAGTGCCCAGGTGATAGTATATTCTTTCCATAAACTTAATGAGGAAAAGTCCCCAGATTAGGGGAGCAGATACACAGATCTCACTGAAGTTCTGCCTAAAGTGTGGCATATGCTCTTACGTACTTCTGTATGGGCTACTTCTGTAATGAGTTACACTGTTGCAAGTGTTGGTATTGACACTTGGTACAAAAATAATTTAGAAGAAGTTGCAAATGGAAAAAAAATCTATTTCCTTATTTATATCGTATAGAATGAGGAAATACAATTATTGTTCTCTAACATGTTTCAAAAACTTGATACAATCGATATCTAATATTTTTATATTTTCACAGTACCCCAGGTTTTAGCAGGGAAATAGATTTCAACCTTTGTGGTAAACTTCTGTTTAAGTCCATGAGTGCTAATTCTTTTTGCTGATTTGACTAGAACATTTTAGATTGAACATGCTATGTAGGTTTATAGAGAAGGTCATGCATATATATGTGTGTAGAGAGAGAGCAAAAGATATGTCTATATGTGTATATGAGAGGATTGATATCTATACATATTTATCTTTTAAATTTACTATAAAGACAGATTCAATTTTTTGACTCGTGGTCTCCCAGCATAAGAAGATCAGGAAGTTCAGAATTTCAAAGTTCTTCAAGGTTTATTGGTCATGAGAAACAAGATACCGTTTGGTTCTTTTTGGCCTTACCACCGCCCTTACTATGGTTTGACAAACATTTTTTTTTTTCTTTTTTTCTTTTTTTGTTAGAGTAAAGTAAGTCTGCTTGGAGCTTTTAGCTGATGCTTTTTCAGTGCCTATATAACTTTTGCGGACCAGTGGCCTTAGTTTGCTAAGAGATTCTGATCAGATGATTTTCGATGCCGATATAAAATGATTTTTAAGTGATCTTTTCACGTAGTATGTGTGGAGAGTCTGACCCTTTAAAACTTTATATGCCAGTTAGTATGCTTTATGGTGCAGTTAGCATTGTTTACAATGGTTATGGATTCTTTCAGTACCATTAAGTTTTGAACTCTTCTCAAAATCACAGCAGTGAATTTTTGAGGCATATAATTATAGCGCTTCATTGTTTTTCTTACCCTGTTCTCTTTCACGGTAAATTAAGAGATAAAGAAGTCACAGGAGGTTAAAAAATACAATGTGTTATCTATCACATCCATTTTATACTTTAGGAGTCAAAAATAACATGGAATTGGAACCATAAAGTCCTATAATGAGAAAACCCAAAGAATTTGTTTGAACTATCCTTGAAAAATTAGATTCTTTATAGGTTCTTAGAACCATACACATCATCACCCGAACAGTGTGCAGCGTGCAGTAAATTACAAAACTTGGCAAGTGTCAGATACAGGCAGTATCAAGGATAGAATTAAGTGAGCACAACATTAGTATTTTGTTAGCTCTTGAAAGTATTGGTTTTGCTTCAGCTGTATACAGTGTTGTGAGCTTTTAGGAAAGAAAGACAAACCAAAATTTTTTATTTGTGAGAGTGAAGAAGGGTCTTGTTGTTCTTTAGTTCCTGGGGATTTTGATTCTGTATTTCTTGATTAATCTCTAAATCCTGTCTACTAAATAGATGCATTTTGTCTGCCTAACACAGTATAACATTCCACTTCATCTGAGAAACAGACTTGTCGCTGTGATCTCTGTTTCAAAAATGTAGAGGATCTTTTAGAGATCCCTGCACATCATGATAAGGCTTAAGGCTTGGATTTTTTTTACCTAAATCTAGGTGCTTGACTTAGGAACATAGTGACCAGTTTGCTCTATAGTCAGTTAAGGAATAAACACATTTCTAAAGATTAAATTAGACCTCTGGTGATCTAATCACCCTCTGTATAAACTCGTTTATCTCCATGACTGTGTGGGGAGCTTATAGCAATCATACATTTGACTTGAGCGCCTGACATAGGTACCTAAAATTAGATAAGATGAAACTGTGCCTGAGAGTTTGCACTTAGCTTAATGTTCCTTTCAGTACAGTCTGAAGATGAAATTTAGGGCTTCAAAGAACAGGTGGAAGCAAAAGTATGGGAGCTGACACTAGCTAAGATTTAATCATCTTTTAAGTCAGGCAGAACTTTGCCAAAGGTCCTGACACAGATTGCTTTGATATCAAAACCAGCTTGTATAGAGTATGACATGATGTCAGTGTCACCTGAATAACGTCATAGATCAGATGTCCTATAAGTGGTTGTTTTGTAAATGGTGAACAGATCAAATGCTAAACACAATGGAAACTAAACAAAAACTATCTCCTTTGTGATACTAAGCCTTCAATTTTGAGTTGCTTTATCTAACAGTCTTGGAATATCAGATTTCAACCACAGGAACAATTTGGAAATTTTTAGGGAACATAGTTGCTTCAAAAATATGGACTCCTGCATAACAGGGAAGTTGGAGGTGCCTAAACTATTAGTTAAGTTTTGTATTTGCAGATTTTAATCCCAAACTGGATATCATAGAATCATAAAATTTCCTGGTTGGAAAAGACCTTTGAGATCATTGACTCCAACTGTACCTATACACTACTCAACCATATCTCCGAGCACCCCATCTAGCCATCTTTTAAATACCTCCAAGGATGGTGACTCAACCACCTCCTTAGGCAGCCCGTTCCAGTGCCTGAGAACCCTTTCAGTGAAGAAGTATTTCCTGACATCCAATCTGTACCTCCCCTGGCACAACTTAAGGCCATCGCCTCTTGTTGTATCACTAGTTACCTGGGAGAAGACACACATCTGCCTCGCTACACCCTCTGTTCAGGTAGTTGTAGACAGTGATAAGGTCTCCCCTCAGCCTCCTCTTCTCCAGACTAAACAACAGCAGTTCCCTCAGCTGCTCCTCATAAGGTTTCTTCTCCAGCCCCTTCACCAGTTTCATTGCCCTTCTCTGGACACACTCCTGTGCCTCAACATCAGTCTTGTAGTAAGGGGCCCAAAACTGGACGCAGTAGTCAAGGTGCAGCCTCACCAGTGCTGAGTACAGGGGAAGGATGACTTCTCTGGTCCTGCTGGCCACACTGTTTCTGTTACCGGCCAGGATGCCGTTGGCCTTCTTGGCCACCTGGTCACACTACTGGCTCATATTCAGCTGGCTATCAACCAACACCCCCAGGTCCTTTTCCACCAGGCAGCTTTCCAGCCACTCTTCCCCAAGCCTGTAGTGTTGCATGGGGTTGTTGTGACCCCAGTGCAGGAGGCTGTGTTTTGTGCCTTCCGTTCACATATCATGTGATGAAACTGACTTCCATATTTTTTTCCTCCTAGTTACACCATGCTAAAGCACTTGCACAGAATTAAGGTACAGATGTAGAATTGTAACATAGATTGCATTGATGAGTGGAACTTGTTGATGTTTATAAACTGAAACAGTTTTAAATAGTTAATGCAAGTTTGTCAGTTAAAAAGTGTTGTACATTCTTTTAAATTTTACCAAATTTCTTACTGTACTGAAGGAGTACCCGTAGAAACAAAGGATTTTATTTTAGGTCAAATGTGATTTATTTATTTTCATCTAAAGCTTTTCATTTATTTTTATGTATATTTATTTAGTTGACTGCCACAACTTACTAAGGAGGTTGTGGGCTCAGGGATCTTATAACATAGAGAGGAAACACATTATGAGAGGCGAACCGTTAGGGAGGGTGACTGTGACCTTGAATGTCAGGATTGCATTCCTCCCTACAGAAGAATCATCACTGTGGTCTCCCTAGGAAACAGTATGTAGATAGAAAACCTGTGTATCGAGACAACAGTTAAAGAAAATAATATTATTTCTAGGAAGAAAGTTATTGACCTTGTATCACCAAATGAACAAAGGGAAGTAATTTTATTCCAAGTCATTGGTGATGTTTTCAGAAGATGAATTCCCCAAATCTTCAGCTTACACCTAGGAACAGGCAATTAAACATCCTCCTTTTGGGAACCACCACCTCTCTCTCAAGAGAGGTAAGACCAGCTATGTGTTCCCATACTGGATGTCAGAACCTAGCAGATGCAGCTTAACTAACAGCCTTTTTTGTCTAACAACAACATTTGAGCCTGCCACAAACTTTACCACAGCTCATCTCAGAGAGTTGCTAGTTTAATCACTTGAGTGAGACTTGTTAATATGCAGTCTCATCTAGTGTGAGTTTCTGCACGAGTACTAGATGAGGGCTGTTGGCTTTCAGTGAAGTGAAGACCTGCCTCATACATTATATGACCACAGTACTGGCAGTTGGCAGACTATTGTATTTGAAGGGGGAGCATGTGTTCAGCTTTGAAACTGCCATTGCTTGGGTCAGAAGAGTTTCAGTTAGGAAGTGCCTGACCTGTCTTTGTGCTGGGAGCCCCATACTTTGTGAGTGACAATGTTTTTTTCAAATTATACAAGAACCAGAATTTCAGGTGAGTATCCTTTTTCTCTCCTTAATTCTAAAAAGCATGCTGAAAATTTTGGTAGACAGGAAATGTTGGTTTTAATAACTGTGTCCTGTAAAAATCTTCCATAACACATCTACAGTGGCTTTTTTCTGGTGAGGTAGAGTTCTGTACTGCAGTTCGTTTTGTGTAAACCTGCATACCAATTATGAACCACTTCACTGCATCTCACTGAAAAAGTCCATTAGAAACAAAAGCAATTTCTTCTGAGTACAGTCCAAAGTATTTGTAGTTAATGTTGCTCAGCCTGAACTTTGATGAATAATTTATTTTTATTCTCTTGGGCTTGTTTCCCCTGTAGATGTGTGCATGGTACCTGCTTGCCGATCAATGCGTTTTCATACAGTTGTAAATGCCTGCAGGGACATGGGGGAGTCCTCTGTGATGAAGAGGAAATGCTGTTTAACCCATGCCAATCCATCAGGTGTAAACATGGCAAATGCAGGCTTTCAGGACTTGGGAAACCATATTGCGAATGCAGCAGCGGATACACGGGGGACAGCTGTGATAAAGGTAAAAAAAATAAAATAATGTTGTGTTTTGGTCTTAGAAAAGAGTTTTTGTATTAAAACATGAACAGCCAAAAACATTACCAGCTTTTTTTTCCCCACAATACACACATTTGTTGCTTCTTTTTTTTTTTTAACCATAAGTATTTAACTCTGAGAGAGAAAATAAAACTTTTTCCATAAATTTGTTTACATTTTGAGGATTTTTTCATCAAATGTTTTGCTGTGAAAACATTTCTCTTTTTTGCCTTTATTCAGAAACACATTTTTACTCTATTTAACTATTACCTTTCACCTGCTATATCTTTCTGTATTTATTGTTTCTCTGCCTTCTGCAACTGAGAAGCCAAATCCAATGATTCTGCTCCTAGTTTTATCACAAACTCTACTTTTGACCTCTCAGCTTCAACTGATTTATCACAGCGAATTATGCAGGTGAGATGGATGAAAACAGGATGACTTTTCCCCTTACCTTTTTCTTTTTCCTTTGTCTATCAAAGCTGTCCTTCTG
>NW_010286330.1:15741-23914 GCF_000700745.2 Antrostomus carolinensis
TACATAGATGTGAATAGAATAGAATAGAAGAATATGGTTGTAGAACTTTTAACAGATGTCTCATTTTTAGCTGGTTTTATACCTCAATAATTTATGAAGTTAGTGGAATGTAACTTGTATTAAATAACAGTTTGAATAATATTAAACTCCAGGTCTAATAAATTAAATTGCATGCTCTCTGAAACATTTCCCTATGGTAAATAGAACCAGCTGCAAGCAATGTAGGAACAGAAGATGTGTATTTTTATAAAAGAGGAAAAGATAAGCTTCCAATTTTCTTGTCATTGTAATAGCTTTGTATTTATGGTTTACATATACATAACATAAACTTTACTGAAAATAGGAGGTATAGGAAATAAAACTCAGCATTAACCAAATTACATTTGGTAGAACGACTAGTTTGCAATATACAGTCCTAGTCAGACTTTAAAATAGCAATCCCAACTGCAATTAGAAGTGCATCCTCCTCCTTAGCAATGCCAACTGTTCTTTGACCCATGTCTCAAAAGTGTACCTCTTATTTTAAATGTTGTTTCCTACAGAAATCTCTTGTCGAGGGGAACGAATCAGAGATTACTACCAAAAGCAGCAAGGGTATGCTGCGTGCCAGACGACCAAGAAGGTATCGAGACTAGAGTGTAAAGGAGGATGTTCCACCGGGCAGTGCTGTGGACCACTAAGGAGCAAGAGACGGAAATACTCTTTTGAATGCACTGATGGGTCATCATTTGTGGACGAGGTTGAAAAAGTGGTGAAGTGTGGCTGTACAAATTGTCCCTCCTAAGTGTCCCTGTCACACTTGTCTTTTGAAAATGTTGTATACTTATTGACCGTGTCGGACTAATTAATGCTTCATAGTGGAAATATTTGAATTATATTGTAAAATACAGAACAGACTTATTTTTATTATGAGAATAAAGACTTTTTCTTCATTTGAAAAAAGATTCAAGTGCTTGAACTGAGACTTTTCATAACCAAGAGGAGCTTTGAAGAAAAAAAAAAAAAAAGACCTGGTAACATTTCAACAGAGATGGGAAACTTTAACTGCTTTTAACATGGATTCTTCTTTATAACATGCTGAAGATACACTGACACTATACACATGTGACTTTCAACTTAGCAGCTCAGAGATGAAATATTGACCAGAACATGAGGCTTGTTTTTTTCACTTTCGTATCAGTATATTTTATTGTCTTTACAGACCATAGCCATCACTTACCTATGGATGAGAAAGCGTTATGAGTGAAAAGAATCAGATTATACAGAAATAACAATTGTATTAAATACATTTTATCTTTTGGAATTATTAAACATCTTGAGAAGATGGTGTCCCATTTAATGGATGGGAAATGGGAGATATGAGAATATACTATAATCCTGAAATCTCCTGATGATGTATACTTTTATGTCAGCATGTTAGCAAAAGAAGCATAAAAAAGTGTTTATCTGCCCTTTTCCAGTATTAATTTTTTGTAATATAAATGTTCTGGGGATGATAAAAATAGATTATTGATGGATAAATTAGTAATAATATGGATTTCTGTTTCTATGAGTTCTAAACAACTCTATACAGTATTTGGTTTCATTGAGAAATATTTATTGTATCGAAGTACATTGTACTTAACCCTTTTAGGCCATCCCTTTTACTGTTTTTCAATGCTTTAATATATATTAATTTATATTTGTCCCAGTATTTTTGTAATTTTTTTTTAAAGGATTTAAAAATCAGGATTTTTTGCAATAGAACTAACGTAGCATGTCGTCTTGGGGTAAATGTTTTCGGTCTGTTTCTTCCTCCCTTTCCCCTTCCTTTTTCTTTTCCGTAGAATCTGACCACTTGGTGTCACTGAATCTGAAAGTGATGACAATCTGCAGTTTTCACATACAGCAGATATTCAGGACACCTTCCAAGAACCTGTAATGTATGACAGAAAATGTCTTTACACTAGGTGGCAATTGTAGAGAAGTTAATTTTCCTTATATACAGTACTTACAGAAAATAAGATGGCGTGTAGAAAATTACATTAGATGGTAGATCTTTATAAATTAATATTCCCATGGAGCTCTTTACCTTTTTTATAAAAAAGAAAAAAAAGGGTGTGCTATGAAGAACTGTGACTTTCCCCAAATAATAAAACTACTTTATTGCCCTAATGTTCCCCATGTTAACATGTTGCTGCTAAATTATAATGTAGAATTGGTAATCAGTAGTGGGTTGTGTTCTTCTTTCAGTAAAATCCAGGGTACCCTGTAAAAATGCAGATGTTTTTCAATTTTATTTTATTATTTTTTTTACAAAAAATTTAGATGTACATGTGTAATGCAGTGTGCTTTGTCTTATTTGGACTGATATCAGTAATGCTACTGATGTTTGTAAATTAAACAGATATTTACTTCATTAACAGCTTTTATTTGTATTCTTCTGAGAAGTTTAAATTGTCTAACAGCCTTTAACTAAACATCTGTAGTTGCAAAGAATATTTGGTAAGAAAAAAAACAAAACAAAACAAAAACAAACAAAAAAACCCACAGAATAAAACCCAACCCTAGATCTAGTATATTCATTGCTGAAAATTTGAAGAAGGAATTAATTTGGGATTATTATACCTACGGGCAGTGACATCTGAAAATGTCGGTTCATTATGAACACAGCTGAATTCATACCAAAATCAACAAAAGACTTACAAATTAAGTACACTGCATGAAAAGGCAAATCAAATCTATCGTAATATTTTAATAGTTATACAAATAGCAATTTGACAGTTGTTTTAGCAAGTAATTTGATTCTTCAGAGGGATTCATTTTCACTAATCCTGGGTAAGTATTTTAAATTTAAGGAATTGGATGGGATGATACTTAACCAGGTTTCTCTTCTGTAATATAATTTTTACAGATACTTTTGTGTTTATTTTACTTCATCTACTTTAGAATTTGTCTAAATATCCAATGAAATAGCCTTTGGCATGAGGCTTTTGCAGCTTCTGTGACTTCTAAATAATCTTCTGTAAATAGGAGTAGCTTTGAGAAAATAGAAGGCATTTTTGCATAACAGTACTTATATAACATTCTTGGATAACCAGTATTATTTTTCTGTGTATGATCAAAATCCCTGTACTGACTGAAATTGGACTGCTTTCTGTCTTCACACTGAGACAGAAAGAAGTTGTTTGCACTGGTTTTCAAGCAGTGCTAACAGCTACTGGTGATCCTGAGGCCATCAAGACAGATACTCTTTGTGGTCACTAAGCAGAACCAAACAAAAACTTGAGAATTAAAAAAAAAAAAACCAAACCAAAAACCAAACACCCAAGCAAATGAACAAAAAAAACCCCGAACCAAAACAACTTTGGCACCTACCCCTCTGGAAGCATTTAAGGCACCTACCTCAAACAGTGACTCAGCTCACCTAAGAATCCTGAGCAGCCCTGTATTCTCACCACTGAAAGTCCTTAAGCATCAACAAGATGTGCCACTGTGCATAGAATCATAGAATGGTTTGGGTTGGAAGGGACCTTAAAGATCATCTAGTTCCAACCCCCCTGCCATCAGCAGGGACACCTTCCACTAGACCAGGTTGCTCAAAGCCTCATCCAGCCTGGCCTTGAACACTTCCAGGGAGGGGGCATGATGAAAGATAATTTTATCAGTGTGATGGGTCACCCTGACACCTTTCTCATGCCTAAATCACGTTTCTTATAATATTGCTGTAATAGGCTGCCTTGTACTTGTATTCCCAAAAAGGGGAATAGGGGTCTGAGGGAGCTATAGCTTTAGGCATAACCAACACAGTGGAGAATTTAGTTCAGTGCAGAACACCCCAGGCATGCAGGTTTTCATTCAAAAACATAAGTTATGCAGCTTTTAACACAGGGCTCAGGGATTAGGTTTCTCTCCTAGGGTCTGCTGCCTGCTATGGGAATCACTCTCACACAATCTGCTTTGAATATATTGAATAAAATGTATGAACAGCATTGGGTCTGAAGGATACAACTCAGTACAGCGACCAAGTTTCAAATTATTTTTTAATTAAAAACCAAGAAAACTGAAACTTGCAGATTTCATCATTTTCTGCCAGTATTCTTAAAAGCTATAAAAGAGAAAGCACATGAATATGACTTAATTTGTACTGGCTCATGCACAGCTCCTACTGTCATCTCACAGATTATAAAAATGTGAAAGAGCATAGAAAAAAGTCCATTCTTCTTGAATGAAACAGTAACAAAAGTCATTGCCTTTTTGTTAACATTGAAAGTCAGTTCAGAACAGGAACTATGACACATAGAACCAGATTCTGCAGTCTGTAATAAAGTTTCTGGGGAAGATGGATATATGAGTGATAGAATTACTGTTTTAAGCAAACCAGAAGTGGGCTTTGAATGCGCTTTGAGAGATACAGTTTATTTTCTAAGCTCTATTGTAATAACAATTTTGTATTCAGAATACTTTTTATTGCCATATGGGGAAACCATGAGCCTTAGTATTACAAGAATCATTGTAATATGATGATGCTCTGTGTAGGTGCCACAGTCAATATGATATTCATATGATATTATGAGGGTGTTTTCCTGGAAAGACCAGAATGCAGAGGTTTTGTAGATGGCAACTAATCTGGCAGACCTGATGATCCACAATGTACTTGCAGGGACAGTAGCAAGTCAGTAGTGAAAGTGGATGTCACCATTTAGTTTTGATGAGATGAGAGATGATTAAAAGATGAGAGGGAAAAGTGGTATATTTTGGAAAGGAGCTTGCTGTTAAAAAGAAAATGCCCATAAGTTTTGGAAAAGCATCAAGAACGTTGGAGGCTGTTTGCATTGAAGCTCTGTTTTGGGAGCTTTATCTGTTATTGCTTTTAACTTACGTATTTAAAAGAAACCTCTTCACAGTTCTGAAAAATGCATACTTGATCTTTCTATCTTGAGCTAACCCTATTGTTTGAGGAAAAGTTCATCTTTTCAAAGCAATTCAAAATCCTATCTTTTGGTTCCTTTTCTGCTCCTTTAGAAGCGAGTATTATTCTCACAGTAGCTCATTAGGCATGCGAGTGTCTGTGCTTCAGCTGTCCCACCTTACACTGGAGTGCCTGGCACATAATTTCAGTTCCCATAAAGTGCAATTCCCCAGCTGAGCCATTCAGGATTCTTGGCTTTTAGAAGAAATATTTATACACTGAGCTGGTATCTCCAATCTATTTAAGATTCCTGGAGTGGAAATCAGAAAATCGTTGGTAGTTGTGACTATGTAGGGGCTGTCAGGAGTAAAGTAAAACTGAAGTGTTTGCCTGCATGCCTGGAGAGCCTGGCTCAACCCGGAGAGCCTACTGTTTTACTGTGTTCTTTATGTATTGTGTTCCTGGGAGAGCGGGAAGTTGTTGTGCTCGTCCTTTCAGAAATGTCTGAGTGCAGAGGGATTTTGTGTCCTTCTGCGAATAAATTGTCTAGGCTGGAAATCATAGGCCCCTTTGGCCCTCAGCCAGGTTAAACTGTGTATGTATACCTTAAGATCAACCATCATCTTGGACACCAACAGCTCGTGATGTTAAAGAAGTGAATAAATCTTGCTCTCAGTTTAATAAAACCCAGATGGGAAAAGCAAACCAAACAGAGTTAACAGCTCTATTCACTAGTCTCCTGGGCTCCATGTGATTATATCTGAGTTGGAGGGTATGTTCCTGCTGCTGCTGTTCTGGCCAGTGTCCGTAGGGGTGATGGCCAGCAAAGGAGAAGTATTCCATCAGTGCTACATGTCATTTGTCAAGCTGAGAAAAACCAGTCATCTCGCTGAACAGCAAGACTTCTGGCTATCCACAATCCCAGCAAATATGCTCCAGCTCTACAGCATGACACCCATGCTGCAGGAATTTTGCTCAGCCATGGGAACAGACTTTAGAACTGCCTCCCAGATACACAGCTTAATTTCAAAATGTTGATCTTAGTAATGCTTTCTGGTCTTTACAACTCCATCCTTTTATTTCATTCCAGCTCAGAGGTAAATTCCTTTAGTTCTAAACATGGAGCCTCAGTACTGTCAGTCGCTGCCCTGTACTACATACAGGAGATGATTATGACTGGTTTTTGTTCCTTTTTTAGGTATTTGTTAACATTTGTAAAGGGATCAGAAGACCTGCCTTAAAGAAGAAGATACAGGTTACACAGCCAGCTACAGAGATCAGACATTTTCATGTCCTTTATAATTTGGAAAATGTTACATTACCTCCTGTGGAACTGTCTGACGTCCATAGATTGATGTAAATTTTACGTATTTTCTGGATTTATAGACTCAGACCAGGGGAATTGTTATCTGTTTTTGTCTGCTATAACTTTTTTTTGTTTTGGTTTGGGTTTTTTTTGTTTTTTTCTTGTAATTCCTTTTAGGATACTTTCCATATCTCATGAGACAAGTAAAGACAGAATTAACATGCCTGGGTTGCTTACTCTGTCATTAAAGTTCCTTAAAAAGATCCAGTAGCCTTT
Source organism: Antrostomus carolinensis (assembly GCF_000700745.2). Taxonomy (NCBI): domain Eukaryota; kingdom Metazoa; phylum Chordata; class Aves; order Caprimulgiformes; family Caprimulgidae; genus Antrostomus; species Antrostomus carolinensis. The sequence continues at coordinate 22,215 of NW_010286330.1, forward strand.
TTCCAGGACATTTTTCTTCTTTCTCATAGTTTTTCACATTCTGGGCTTCAATTTGTTGTTTCTCTGTGATGGCCCATTTGTCCACTTTGGTTAATTTCCAGGACAGATTTAATCCTTCTGAGGAGAGGGAAAGGATACCTTTTTTCCCTGCAGCTGTGCCTAAAATCTCTCACAGCACATCTTTAGAAGTATGTTTTCTTTCAAAGTCCTCTGAGAATAGGTTAACTTGAGCTGTTTTTACTGCAAACTTGTTTTTTTGCTTCTGATTAGCTTTATTTATTTAATCACATTTCTGTGTTTCTGCTATGGTAACAGGAATAACAGTGGTACCAGCTGACCTGTGCTTTAAAAGTTGCTTGCTGTTTTGAAATAGCAAGTTTAAAGAGTTTGAAGTTTGCCTGTTCTTTTTTTTTCTTTTTTTTTTTTTTTTTTTTTTAAATTGGATCTCCTTTCTTATTAGTTCACCCATTTTTGAGCAGTTTTATGATTATTCTCTACAGGAAACATAAGGGCATGAGTCGGCATCAACAGTAAATAAAATCAAGCCCAGAAAACACATAGATCTACTGAAAAAAAAAAATTTATACACTCTTAGAAAAATCAGAAGTAATTATTCATCAGTTGTTGCCTTCTGTTTTACTGAACAAAATGTTATATGATTAGTGAGCAAAGATATTAAGCAGCTTCCAAGTACACCCATAGAAATAATTAATGCAGCGCGTCCAGGGCTCTCAAAGAAAGAAAAAGGGGCCTAACAGTTACCTAATTCTAGTACACCTTTTGTGGAGAGGAACATTTGGGCACATTTCTATATCTGAATATCCACAGTGAGACCATGTGGCACTGCATAGACTCCACTGCAGAAAAATTTTCACTGTTATCCTAAATAAATAAATAGAAATAATTAAACAAAAAAACACTAATAAGAAACTTTGCAAAGCCCCTTAAAAATGAGAAGCAAAAGGTTTGTTAACTCCCAGTTGATCAAACAGTGCTCATCATCCACTATCACAAACCACAGACCAGCCTTTGGCATTCACCCCTCCAGCTCCAGGCACTACTTGGTTTCCCCCCTTGCCACCCGCGTGACTCCAGAGCTGGCTGTGCCAGCTATTCCCACAGCCCTCCCAGGGGTGACACTTCTTCCTTCCCTTTGCAGTAAGTCACACTGATCACCTTTCTGCGTGTACCTTCACTAAGATAACTGGAGGCATCTGGTGGGAGCAAAACACCATGCTGGTGATGGGAAGAATACTCTGCAGCTAATTAATACCTAAGCATTAAAAAACCCCCAAAAAACAAAGAACAAGTATTACTTGTTAATCTGTTACATGAAAGTGCTTGCACCAACCAGCAGGAATGGTGGCTGACAAAATGTTTAAGTAATAAAACCCCCACGCTGTGTGTGACATGGAGAATGAGGCCTTTCATTTTGATTCTGAAAAGCGTGTGTATCTTCAGGTTAATTGAAAGGAAGGATAAAGAAACCTAGACCTAACTGAGAATCTGCTCAGCAATCACATTGAAAAGCCAGAAACAAAAAAAAAAAAAAAACAACCAAACAAAGATGACCCAGTTTTGGGGAGTTTTTTTGTTTGTTGATTGGTTTTAGTGTTTGGGGGTTTTTTTTAACTAAGAGAACAAAGAATAAACAGTCAAATAGGTAAGGTATGTGCAAATAGGTAAGGTATGGTCTATCT
>NW_010286331.1:0-11673 GCF_000700745.2 Antrostomus carolinensis
GATTCTGCCCCTCTACTCCACTCTCATGAGTCCCCACGTGGAGTGGTGTATCCAGTTCTGGAGCCCCCAACACAAGAGAGACATGGAGCAGTTGGAACAAGTCCAGAGGAGGCCACGAGGATGATGCGAGGGCTGGAGCAGCTCTGCTGTGAGGACAGGCTGAGAGAGTTGGGGCTGTTCAGCCTGGAGAAGAGAAGGCTTTGGGGAGACCTTCTAGCATCCTCCCAGTACCTGAAGGGGGCCTACAAGAAAGCTGGGGAGGGACTTTTCATAAGGGCAGTTAATGACAGGACAAGGGGAAACAGCTTTGAGCTGAAAGAGGGGAGGTTGAGATTAGATATTAGGAAGAAATTCTTTGGTGTGAGGGTGGTGAGACATTGGCCCAGGTTGCCCAGAGAAGCTGTGGCTGCTCTTCCCTGGAAGTGTTGAAGGCCAGGTTGGATGAAGCTTTGAGCAACCTGATCTAGTGGAAGGTGTCCCTGCTGATGGCAGGGGGGGTGGAACTGGATGATCTTTAAGGTCCCTTCCCACCCAAACCAGTCTGTGATTCTATGATTGTCCAGAAGAAGGTTGATGGTGTCCAGCTCATGAAGAATAACTACCCCAAGGTAAGCCATGAGACAGGCTATGGCAAGAGCACTCCTTTAAGCAGCAGAGCTCAGGGGCTGGATGTGCTGTATTGCTGCAAATAGCAGTGACTGGTGTGTATGTGGGTGTGTGTCCGTGTGAGGTAGGTTTTAAAATTTAGGGGTTTTTGATTCTTGCATCCATAAAACCAAGGATCAAGAAATGGAAATAAAACAGATGCATAAATATCACCTCTTCTCTTTGTTCTTCAGGAAAATAAAGGAGAGTTTGGAGTGCTTACCTGTTAAACTCAATAACATGATCCACACGCTTGCCCAGATGTCAATGACAGGCTCTGCAAAGCCTCCAACTCCAGAGACTGTCCCCCAGGAATGGATGATACTGGATGCAGAGAAGTCAATTGCAAGAGCCACCATTTTGGGATTCAACAAAAAGTCTGACTCTGTATGTCTTATGTTCTTTGCTTGCCCCCATTTGCCTTGATTTTTAACGGCTCTCCTGTGATCTTATATACTCTCCCTCCTCCTCTATAAAAGATGTGGTTGTGCCACATTAAAAGGCTCACAGGATGAACAGCAGTGCCATAAGCAACGAGCTACAGGAGAGAAAGAACACCAGGCAGACAGCTATTAGCAGGGAGCCATTTAAGGAGAACAGTTCATGCCTTGTAGTGAAAAATAAATCAAGAGCTAATTAAAGCATCCAGAAGGAAAGCATGGCACAAAATTAGGAAGCCTAATAGAAATAGGAGGCTGTTCTCTGATGCTTTAATGGTGCATTATTAGTTTTCACACACCGCAGTGATCTTTCAGTGTTTGAGTTGTATGCTATCCAGGCAAGTTTCTCTTTCTGTGCAGCGAAGACTATAAATTGCAAACTGAATTCTCTGGCATTTGGTACTACATTAAAAAAAAGGTTTTTCTGTGTTAAAATCACCCTATATTTTCTCTTGTACTTTTTTTTTTTTTTTAATGTACCTCTCTGATAATTTCTCTTTTCTGTCTCTCCCTTTTCCCCAATACAGCTCTATCTAGTCCAGGTGGTACAAACCTGCAATGTGGTCACTTTTGTGGAAAAATCTTTTGACCAGTTCTCCAAACTTCACAGCCATCTCCTGAAGCAGTTCCCATCACATGCCCTCCCAGAGTAAGGCAGCATATTAGTGAATGTTATTCTGCTGTTAAATGGTTCTCTTCTATGCACAGATAAAAATGTGAGAAAATGTATGGCAGGCATATTTTTAGAAATGCAAAGGCAATGCGACATATTCTATCAAGCCTCCTATTCATCCCCAGAAGAAATTGAATCATAGAACATTGTGACAGTCTAACTTTTATATATTTTATTGTTCCTTTTTTTAATGGGAGGAGAAGGGGGGAACAGCTTGGGCCTGACACAGCTATTCCTGAAATCAAAGGGTAAGTGGTATCGACTTCATTAAAGGCATGATAGGGCCTTTAATAGTTTTATTTTCTGCATGATGCTCATCAAAACTCAAATCCATATGTTAAAGCAATGTAGGAATATTCACACTGGATCAGAACAGAAACAAGGCAATCTCTGACGCTGGCAGGTGTAATCAGTCTTTTTACAAAAAGATGCACATGCTCCCCAGCTGAGAAATATGCAAGAATCTTATGTACTGTCCTGACCCCAAAACCTGATAGTTTTTGTCTTGCATCATTCAGTTGAATACCTCTTGAAAAATATATTATCATTAGTTACAGTAATTCTGAATATTACTTTTTATCCATGTGTATGCCTGTTCTTGCTTTTCATTTTCTGAATCTTACTTCTTCACAGTTTTGTGGGACAGTGAGTCCCATGGTTTATTTTTGCCTTATGTAAAACAACTTTGCCTTATGTAATGATTGTCCATGGCTTTGGTAATACAAGTCATGTATTCTATAAATGTCTCATGCATTGTACTGCATACACCATTGTGAACAAAGTAGTCTTCTCTGAAACAGTCATGCTGACTCACCTAACACAAGCCCCTCTTCAAGCTCAATCTACAATAAAACATAAAGCTGGCCAAAAAGACAAGCAGTTTACTTGAACCAAGCTGAGATTCAAGTCATATGCTTGAAAAATAGGAAGGTCTTTGAAGTCTGACCTGAAGTAAATAGCCACAAACAACGTGGTTTTGATTTAAAAAATAAAATCCCCAAATTTCAAATCCAAATTTGATATTCCTCCAAGCTTCTGAGAAGCATTCAGTTAAATGGCTTTAGGTTAGTTAATTCTAAAGAATCTTTCTCCTACCTGAAGGGATTTTAATTGGCTCCAGTTTGACTCGTTGGGACTGACTCACATCAACTGGTTTGCAGCAGTTGGTGAGAATCAGAATTTCACTAAACACTGAAAGTGCTTGAATCATGGTTTTGATTTAGAGATATTTGCATGCTAACTATTAGGTTGTAAAATTAAATATTTAACAAGTACCTATTTATGATTTTTTCCTGTGGTGAGCCCTTTGAAGGAAAATGTTTCTCTTCAGAAAACCATAGACCTCGGAAACCCTGTAGTGAATTTCAAAAATAGTACTAGCCATTTTTCAGATAGATCTACCTTTAATAAAATCTCTCACAACATTTGCACTGCAAAAGAGAGTTCCAGAATTCACAGAGGGTTAATCTGCACATAGTGAGGCTGTGTCTAAGAGCTCCAGAGCTTTATTGTCATAATTCATTCCCAGCAGTAACTTGTCACTGTATGATCTTTCCCCAAAACTCTGTTCAAGTAATTCATTTTATGGTGTTTCTTTATACATATGTTCTTTAATGTTAACGTTTTGATTTGTTTTCTAACAGAACCTTGTCAGTTTGAGGCCTTTCATGTATTCCAGATTTCATTCTAATAATAAAAACCTAATTATTTCTTTATAGGAAGTTATCACTGAAATTGCCATACCATATCAGACCGTTAGTCTGTCTGTGTGTTACAAAGCTCCAGCTCTGGCTGACGCCAGGTGCTTCAAAGGAAGGCAAAAAGCCTGGTTCCATAATGTAACCACAAAATGAGTTTGAAAATGTATTATTTAAAAGTAAAATGTCTAATATTACTAGAATAATCGGAACTGCAAACAGAAAGGACTTGGTTAGTGTTTTGTATCGATTCATGAAATTGTATGTATTCATGTCTCATTAAGAGGACATAATGCAGTTTGAGGCTGCTTCATACAAGTACTAAATACTGACTATGTTGCAAGAAACTAGTGGCAAAAGCTCAGAGTTCTCAGCATCTGAAATTGGGCTATTGACACATAAACATTCAGCCCATATTTATATGTCAAAGCACATATGCCCCGAGCAAGCTCTTGCACTCTAGCACCTTCACTCTTATTTGGTTTCAGACTGAGTATTAATTGATTATTGTTTTTTTAAGAGGCCAAAAATCTTTTCACCCAACAAAGCATTTAAGTGACATAATTTATACACAGAATCTTCTTCAAGTTACTAAGTAGGGAATGGAATCCACTATGCAGTATGTCTGCGTGTGGTGCAAGTTTATATTTTTCAGATCTACTTGAGGCAGATGTAAAGCTCGAAATCAGCTTGGGGAGTTAACCTTTTCTAACACAAGTGTGTTCACGAGTGCAAAGACAGTTTCAGGCATAGGCACAATTCAAGAAAAGCATGAAGGCCTTTTATAGAAGCGTTCAGTACTACCACAAGGTTCATATTGTCCTTCCCTGCAGCAGTGTTATTGGTGCTATCAATCAGCGGTTTCTCTGTCCTCTGTTTGGCCACTGTGCTTAGGATGAGTCTTCTGAGGGACTACATTTTACAGCCAGAGTTGTCGCTTTGTGTTGTACAGTCTAATTAATTTTAAGCTGCTTCCAGACAGATCCTCCCTACCATCTCTTGAAAGAAGTCCTTTTTATGCCCCGGAGGAACCCAGAACATTCACAGACTATATATGTGTGCCCAAGGGCCTGGGTTCTATTTTTATCTGTGCAACTCATGTATGTCATGATCCTGGGTCATACCACTTCCTCCACCTCGTTATGTGTCCTGCCACTGTAATTTTGAGAGGCATGAATTGCCTCTTACTGTTCATTTGTACAGTGCCTGAGCCCTGATCTTTCAGTTCTATAGGCAAAAAATTGAAAAGTCATCCATCCATCCATACAACATGCTACTGTCATCCGCCTGAACCCTGATCTTTCAGTTCTATAGGCAAAAATAATTGAAAAGTCATCCATCCATCCATCCATACAACATGCTACTGTCATCCTGGCCCCTTGCTGTTTTAATTGTGGTTATAACAGTGCTAAGTTCTTTCTCAGGAGTATTACACAAGATGGGTAAAGATCTGTCTGCTTCTAAAAAGAATTACATCTTGTTAATCAGAACTCCCTTCATAAAAGGCCTTCTGTTACAAAACAGGCTTAAAAAAAGCCCAACCCAACAGGTCTAATTAGAGTTCGTAAAATCTAATTACACTGAATGCCTTGCTAACAAAAACTGTGGGTAAATCATCTTCAGTCATTTTATTTTCACTAGGTGAGGCTGCTGTTTACCATTTTCACAGCTGGCTGGTTTGCAAAGCTGGCCAGTGTTCCTCTCTAGGGATGGAAATCCAGTGCTCTGTGTGTTGCTGTTTGGCTGGCCTTTGAAAAGCTGGTGACATCTTCTCGCTGAGCTGTGGAATTGGGTAAAACCTGTTCAAAGTAGGAGCTGACCAGCTGCCTTTCAAAAGGCTGGCCAAGTGTCTCTTCTCAGTGTAGTGCACTGCTACATGGCTCTTTAGTCATTTGTCTGAAGCCTTGAGATAATCTCTTGAGATCTAGTGGATAAACAAGGTTATACCAGAAAAAAAGAGGTTTGTAAACAAGACACAGTAAACTATTTACAGCAGTGGTATAACATGAAATACAACCAGATCAAAACTTCTACCTTTCTGTACCACATACAATAGAGGACATAAAGCATAGTATTAGTTGTGAATCCAGATATTAGCAATCCACATGACAAAACCCATGACATGCAATTTAGCACAGATAGCATTTCTAATGCTCCTGCAACCTGACAGAGATATGGTCCTTCTCAGGGCAAGGTTCATATAAATTGGTTATGTGTATTGTTAAAAATCTCACCTTTTGACTGATCTAATGTGCATTGTCTCTGAAATGCAAAGATGATTCAAGTAAAGAAAATGTGGGGTTTTGACTTTTTCAATCACCAAGACATTTGAAAATTGACATGAGGCCATTCTATGCATATGTGGTTTATTTACTAAACTGAAATGAAATTCATCTTAATAAAAATTCAGCAAGAATATTACTATTATTATTGTTATTGCTTTTCTTGGGATTGATTTTGTTATTGTGACGCTCGTTTATTTTCATATATTACTTTTATTATACTAGCACCTGAAATTACATATGGGATCAGGGACCTGCTCTGAAAAACTTATCAGTTTAAATAGCTCTGGTAAAAAAGAAAGCAATGATATATTCATAAAATGTGACACTATTGCTGTAAGGCTTTGGTGTTCAATATTCTATGGTCAGGGTTTGTATAGCATGAACCCTGGGCTGAGATCAGAGATCTGTTCTGCTGTGCACAGTGCAAAAAATGGAGAATAAAGGGACAGGTTTTTAGAGGTATTTAGATAGTGTAAAATACAAATAAGTGCCTTTTAGTTTTATAGGGGTTTTTTGTTTTGTTGGGGTTTTTTTTTAATAAATGACTTGGAAAAAGAGGTACGGTATGAAACAGAATATGAGAAAATTATTAGAAGAACCAGAGTCAGAGGGTAAACAATGCTCTGGACACTGTACCTATCCCTTCCCCTACCTGCAAGACCTCTTAGAAATTGTTGACTTTCTTTTAAGTAGAGCTAGAAATATTTTCAGCAAATGAAGCACAAGAGTTATACTTATGAATATTCTTCTTTTGCAGGTTTCCCCACTCACGGCATTTACCTTTTACAGATCTTGAGCATAAAAGAGTGAAGGATTTGAATCTCTATCTGAAGCAGCTATTAAGTGGATCCCGGAAACTGGCTAATGTGAGCACTTGCAGTATTTATTTTATTTGCATATGACTTGTAATAGCATTGTACTAAAAGATTCAGGAAGCTTTCCATGGCCTCATTTGTGGAAAAAAATAAAAAATGACATAAATGACATATCTTCTAATGCAGCTGTTTTGAGATGGAGCCATTGTAGCATTCATCAGAACTTAAGACAAGGACAAGAATGACTGAAAAATAGTTTATTAGACCTGTCAGGGCATTTTTCAAAAAAACTTCTCTTCCTTTGCTGCCATTCAAAAGTAGTGATTCACTGAATTTTTGACAGTAAGGAGTAGGTTCTGAGGAATGTAATGTCTAAAAAAGGAGTAAGTTTTGAAATATTAGAAAGTCTGATTTTGACAGTTTTTAAATGAAAAGTTCCATTCTTTCAGCCCAAAAATACTCTTCATTTCAAAATTCAGTTAACACGTAGAAAAAATTGTTTTGCAAGACCAAAACCAGCATGTTTCAATATTATCTGAATGAGCCGCTGTGTCCATTAAAATTTTCTCATTTTCTATTCATTATTGTTTGATGTTCTCCTGTTTCAAAATGAAAAGTTGAAATGGTAATAAGCACTGACTCTTTATTGTCTGGCCCAGGACAAAGCCTTATGTACCACTGTGTCGTAAAAGCCAGGGCCAAGAGCAACTAACAGGCTCCGTGCACCCTGGGAGGATGTTAAATGATTACACTGCGTCACTTTAGAAGTTAAATGGTCAATTACTGATAGTGACACCAGGGTCTGAGAAGAAGGAGAATCTTCTAGTGACCAGCATTGTCAGGAAAGCTGTCAGACAGGCAGGAAACAGCAGTGTTTTACATTAGGTCCTAGTCTTATGTAGAGCCTGGTAAGTTCAAGGGAGCCAAGGCAAGAGCTTGTGCGTTGACCTTGCTGTTTCACTGTTGGCACGTTGTCTAGCAGAGCCTGGGCCTCTGCCAGGTGAGCCTGTCATGTCCTGTGGCCTCGGGACCATCGCAGAAACTGAAGCTGGTTTGGCTTGATAGCATAGACATGTAGGATGCCAGAAGAGGGTATGACAGGATGTGTTTTCTCCAAAATTTCAAACATCTTGCAGGAGGAGAAAAATGTTTGCTGCGTAACCACGTAACTTTCCCAGCTGTGACTGTGTAATGGAGATTAAAGAGGAAATTGTCCATATGTAAAAACAACCAGGAGTTTTCTTATTAATAGGAATACAAATTCTGTACCCTGAGTTGAAATGGAGAAGATTTCCAAAGAGGATAGATAATAGCTGTCTCACAGGGTTACGCTTAATTTGGTACAGACAGCTGACTTGGGTGCTTGGCTCCCTTAACTGACTTTGACAAATAAACTACTCAAGGTGGGGTTAATTGTTGTACAACTTCTGTCACTCACGTTAAGGTCATGGGTTTATTTTACAGTAGCGCCTTTTGGTCACAGCTGAGGAAAAACTGATATAAGCCAGTGACCTAGAAATGACGAGCTCTATATCTCCTGCTGTGCTCTGGGCTGCTGTAAGGTACATGGATTTTTCAGTCTGGGCCAAGCACTGCTGTGTAGGAGTCTAATCTATGGATGAAAAATTAGACTGCTTAGAGCCCAGGGATAGTAATAAAAACATCTCCCGGTCACACACGGAAGCTATCTTCTCCCTCCTGCTCCATGGTCTGTGAATGGGCTAGTAATCAGCCAGAGCATCCTGCCTTGCTTCGGGCTTCCTAATGCCTTTCCTCCTCCCTTTATGGTCCTGCAGCACATACCCATGGTGCTGGTTAAGTTCTCTCGGTACATTGCTGCTGGGACAGTGGGACAGAACCACAAATAGGATCTTCAGAGGGAACTGTGGACAGATCTGCTCAGGGACATCCGCTGGTGTGGCTCTGAACCAGCCCAGTGGGGCTCTTCAGACATGCTGGACTATGAAAACCATTCCAGTCTGGTACAGCCTATAGTGCTGAACCATGAGGAGAAGAAAACTATTTTGTGCCTAAGTGGGCTGCACAGCTGCTGGTGTGCTGGACTTGGAGGGCACGGTAATAAATGGAGTAATGAGCAGATTGTTTCCATCTGTAAAGTGCTGTTACATGCGGGAAATCATCTTGCTTACCACCATGCAGCTAACCTGCAATTTTAGATTATAACCTTTAAAGATATTGATACTCTATAAACATTGAATCATTATTTTTACTTCCATATGCTTCTCTTGCTGGGAGATGTGAGAAATTTAGAAAATACTGACGTGTTCTGACCCACATAGAACAAGAAGACCAGTCAGTGGGTAATTTCCTTTGTATTCCCAGTTGAAGGCTTCTTTTTTTACTTTTGCTTTTGGTATGACTCTTTTAAAAGTGTCATGGTGCCTTCTTGGTTTTACTGTGAGCAGCAAGCCAAGCTAGGAGGCTTTCTTGATGAAAATAAATACAATTATTTTGTCTCTCTTTGTGTCTTGGACAACTTTGCAGTCAATTTTTTCCTTTTTCTCAAATTGCTAGGGAGCCTGGCCAAAACCATTTAGTGAATTGTCTGTTCTTAAGTACTACCAAACTGACATTCCTATGAAATAGGAAAACTATGTAGGAATAAATAATTAATTCAAAAATTTGTGAAGAAATCTTATAAGAGCAGATGCTTGTAGAACGGGATTCTCTTTACTTTCTTGACACGGTCATTTCTTTCTGCTGTCTTGTACCTATACAGTATTGTAGCTGTATTGTAGCTATATGGTGTGCTGGAGCATTGTCTGAGATGGAGAGGAGAGCTTTTATTTCATTATAAAATACTGTTGCTATCACTGTAAACACATTACACTGATTGACGAGATACCGTTTTCAGCTCTGAAACATTTAGTCCAGTCCACAGAGGACTGACTGCACACTTGGTTCTACCAATTAAGTAATTAAAAATCCTAGAAATAAAGAAAGAATTAGATTATATGTAAATTCCTTTCTCAGTCATGCCTTAAGTGCATGCTTTTTAGTCCCGACTAACTTCTGATAATGAAAATTGTGTTATAATTAAGAGTAGGTCAGAAAGTCACTGACCTTTTCTGCTAAATGGTTTGAACGAAGGAGAGGTAGAAAATAGCTGCCTTCTCATTTACACTGTAGCTCAAATGGAATTAAATGTTTCTTTAAACCCTTCTTTAAAGAATACAAACTTCAAGCCACCTTTCTCTATCTCTGAATTTTAGTAAATGCAGAAACATCAGCTGATGGAGATATTTGCTGTTGGGACAGTTTAAATGCTTGAATGTCCTCATACCCATCCCTATTCAAAGCAGGTTTTTAAGTCTGTGGTTTACTTTGAGCATCAGGCTCATTCACTGACTTCCTCTTAGACATTCATTGAAGAGTTACCTAGAATAGGAGTGCTTTTCCTAAATTCAAGTTAACACTCCGTTATAAATAACTACACCACCAGACTATATACATGAACAACAAGCTAGGTTCATGGCATTAAATGCTAAAGTTAATGCACCTTCATTGTCACAGTGAGTTAATTAGGACAAGATCAAAAAAAGATTTCAGCATCTTTTTTTAGTTTCATTCTACTCCTCCCAAACCAGTGGTGATGTATGTGGTTGCAGCATAAGAGTATTTTAGTTTTGTGCCAGTTGCACCATGGCTGACTGGTTCATGGGTTGAAGTGCTTGGGTCTTCTAGATCAGCAAGGCAACATGCTCAACAACATTTTGCTTCATTAAATAGCAAAACAGCCAAGGGGTGCCACCAGTAAGAGGTGAAGCACTGAGAAATAATAAATTGAAGGTTGGTAACGTGAAGGAGGACAAAAATACACATTATCAAAGTATAAATCAAATCTATGACAAAAGGCAGCTGCTGCTGACCACTTATACATTTTTCTGTATTTCACTCTTAACTCCAACTGAGTGATGGGCTGAATGGAGATTGCAGCCCAAATCTCCTAACATAGCTTATAAATTAGAGCTGCCCTAGTTGCTTGTCATTTTACTGCTGTATTGTAGGAGGGTTGTACGCTCCCTGGGGACACAAAAGCAAGGTGAGGCTCCATTAATTTAGTCTGCTCTTGGCCCTGGTGTCAAACAGCAGCATTCACAAAGCTGAATGTCTTTATGCTTATCTTGAAAAGACAACTTGTACCTGGCTTGGGATTACAAGTGAAAAATCTAAAACGGAATCTAAAGCAGTGTTTTATATAGCAACTGTGTGTGTTTGATACCATCAGCCAGCTAGTAGCATTCAATGAATAATCTTCCCACCTCTCATCGTTTAAAAGAAGTGGTATTTAATTTGTGGATATTGTTGTCAATAACACAGCTGAGACACTCAGTGTACGTACTGATCTCACAAAATTACATAGCCTTAAACAAACCTATGGTTTTTGTCCCACACTGTTCACATAGATAGGTTTTGTGTGCAAGTTCAGTGAGCTTGGATGTTTGAGGGGGTTTGTTTATCATGGTGAGGAGGTTTGGCAAACATAATAATAATCAGAAAAAAAAAAAAAGTCATATATTGAGTTTTGACTTTATAAACATTTTCTAAGTATGCAAATTAACTAAGGACTTTTGGGCCAAAGATAAATCTAGTGCAAGTAGGTAAGCAGTGACAGTGCCTCAGCTGTGGACAGGTTCTATAAACAGCTTTATGGTGACTTATAGGCTGTGTAAAAGGGCTTTAAAGAGGATGTAAATGGAAATGATAGTAAATTATATTCACTCATTTTCAAGCATACAGTGAAAACCAGGACCACAGCGTTGTTTTAGAGTGGTAATGTTTCACACTGTAAAAGTAATCAAGTTTGATAAGAGCTTCCCATATTTCATTTGTTTCTTATTCACTGGTGCTGCTTGGGGTTGGCAGAGGTGAGACAATCGCTCTCGCGGTGCCCGTATGGAGGTACATAACACGGTGGTACAAAGTGCACCCGAGGTATGTGGGTCCCTTGAACTCCCGCCGCTCCCGTACTCCTGCAGCAAAGCATCCAGCAGAGCCAAAATGGGGAGGGTTCAAAGTCCTCTCCTTTCCACTGTCCTTTCCTGAAGTTATAATAGCTGCAGCAAGGTCAGCTTTTTCTGGTTTCTTTCTTTCCTG
>NW_010286331.1:11695-13269 GCF_000700745.2 Antrostomus carolinensis
GTGCATGGCTGTTCTCTGACCCCAAATCTACTCTTTACACAGCTGAAAAGAAACCTGAAAGCAGAGGAGAGGTTGCTTTTCCTCCTAACAAAATTAAATCTGGCTGTGTTTCACTAGCAGCAGAGTGCTTTTCTAGTTAGTCTCTGATGAAGAGCAGTAGACAAATTCTGCTGTTGCTACAGTGGTGCAGGGCTGTGCCAGCTCCCCTGATGCCACTGAAATTGCTTATTTCTGTTGTATCCTGGTGTAAGTGAAGGTGGAATTTGTCCCTTTTGAGTTGAATGGCTGAAAAAAAGGTCGTGTGTGAGTTCTAGCCAGACCAACACCGATCCATTCATACATACCTGGCTGCTCCCCAGTAGACTAATGTTATTGAGTGACCTGGGAAAATACCAACATTACCTATTAAAGATTGATTTCCGATTAAGTAAGAATGGTTAGACAGATGATAGAAGACTTTCTGAAAATTCCCTAAACGGGCAGTATTTTAGGGAATTTCCATTTACCAATTTAAAGGTAAGAATTCCAGGGATAAAAAGGGTCAATGAGTCCTTGTGCTGATCCTCAGTGCCTACCTGTCTGCCCAGACTGTCACAGATTCCCACCTGCGGTCACATCTTTGTAACAAAAATTGCTTGTTTAGAAGTGGACTCTTTATCCACCTAAATAACAGCGTGCTTTTGATTGTACATATGTTCAAAGCTCTAATGTGCCTGCTTTGCAGTGTAATTAGATGCATGCTTAACTCTAAGCATACGCTTCTGTCTCACTGACTGAGATCCAGTTGATTGAAGTCCCTTTGATTTAGGAATCACCTGAAAGTTCAACTTGTGCTTTGGTGGTCTGCTGGCCAAGGGTGAACTTCAGAAGATACTTACACACTTTGCTGGTGGAAATCTAAACAGTGGACTTCTGCAGCAGGCAGATGCACACAGTTCAGGGAGAAGTTACTGTCTTGTGAATAACAGTCTCTAAAATGCTTATTGCCCCAAACACATGGCAGATCTCACCCATTGCTTTTGAAGCACTTTACCCTGGATAGACTGCTACATCTGCCCCTGCAACCTGACCTGTTATGATTTTGCTTTCTGTTTGCCAACATTAACCTTGCTGCTTCCCCACGTGCTTCGATACCTGTTGAGTACAATGGAGACACAGAGAAGGAAAGCTTTGGAATCGGTGCTGTGGCACCAGCAGTGTACGTGCCTGTCGTGTTCATGCCTCCTGTAAGATCTGCATGAATTCCACTTCTGTTCTCAAACCAAATGTCATTTTTTATTTAGAGTGCTGTATCCTTTAGAAAGGAGAATTTGGAATTATCACCTGAAAGAATCTTTGCACCTCCTGTTTACAAACCTCTCTGTTCATATATTTCCATTTATTGCTGAAAAAGTAAGCAGAACACCAGGCTGCTCTGTGTGGAATTTTTTTATTTCTCTTTCAAGTCAGTTAGTGTATCCTTCCTTCCACCTCCTGCTCACTTCTCCCAAGATCTTTGAACTCAAAGGGCTACTTAAGTTTCTCTGCTGATTTTCATGCTGTCAAATAAAGGCTGAGCTGCCAAAAATACACTC